>NC_057795.1:626844896-626865196 GCF_018294505.1 Triticum aestivum | reverse complement strand
CCATTTTGATCATAGCGCTCCAACACAAGTCCGTTTCGTCCGTTTTGCGGTACGCCACACCCCTCCCGATCAACAGAACCCCCGTTTCGACCGTTGGAGGTCCGTTCCCTCTGTTTTGCGGTACACCAGGCCCCTCCCGATCAACAGGACCCCGTTTCGAACGTGGCCGGTCGAACACAAGGTCATTTCCTCCGTTCTGCGATACGCCAGGCCTCGTTTCCATCACCTGTTCCGTCCAAGCCCTCCCGATGAACACGACCACACATTCTGTTTCGACCCAGCCGGTTGGCTCCCCATGAACACGACGATGACACTGTTTCTCCGTTCCGATCCAGCCATGTACGTATGCGCGATAGGCGTTAGAGACCTTGCCCGTATGTACGTATGTGGCCGTATTTTCTTTCTTGCACCCTCATTGTTGTACATACGTGTACATGCTACGTGCGCGCCTCTACTACGACACGTGCGTGCCTCTACATCCACCAGTATATATGTACGTACACATTCGCGACCAGAATGACAACGCTACGTACGCTTCGACCAGGTGGGTCCCGACTGTCAGGCACTTCCTTGCATGCAAAGATGTAGCTGGTGGGTCCCAGCAGTCAGGGGGGCGAATCATTTTTTTTGCCTAGACGCACTTCCTTGCGTGCCAAGGTGTAGCTGGTGGGTCCCAGCAGTCAGGGGGGAAACGTTTTTTCGCAAAATATGGTGGCCCGTCCGGTGGGTCCCTGCTGTCAGGTGGAGGAATAATTATTTTGCGCGTAACAAGGAGGCACTTCCTTGCTGCGGCCGTGGACCCAGCTGTCAGCCTCTCCACGTACAGTCCACGTCCGATGGAAGCCGTTCCTTGACCATGTTTACCACGCCACGCCGAGAGCACCAGGGCGGTGGACAACGGCGAGGCCTAGGAAGGGGACAACGCGGAGCCGGGGAAGACGCAGCAGTGGATGCCCACGCGTAGAGGAGTACGAGGGTTCACTGGTTCGCTGCGGTGTGAGGTTACCGTCGCCGCAGAATAACAGGGGGTGTGGGTGAGTAGAGGGATGGCCTGGCCAGCGGTGGGAGTAGTAGGGGGTGGTGAGGCCTCCGCCGCATCACAGCCGGCCACGAGAGGCAGGAGCACGAGGCACGACCGACGCTGGTTTGGGCGGCTGGAGCAAGAAGACCTGAGGTTGAAGAAGCACTACAGCCGTTGGATGGACATCGTACGGTCACTGGAGCTAGAATCGTGCATATTGACTAAGTTGACAAAGCCCTCCGTCCCCGTCAACTTAGTAGGCGCACAAGTCAGCCTGCCACTATACTGGGTCCCAGCTAACAGGGGGAGTATTCATTTTTTTGTGCGTAATAAGGAGGCACTTCCTTGCGTGCGAAGATATAGCTGGTGGGTCCGAGCTGTCAGTGGTGGTAACGTTTTTTTCGCGAAATACTGAGGCCCTTTCGGTGGGTCCCCGATGTCAGGTGCAGGAACCATTATTTTGCACGTCATAAGGAGGCATGTCCTTGCGGGCGGCTGTTGACCCAGCTGTCGGCCTCTCCACGTACAGTCCACTTCAGATGCATGTCGGTCATTGACCACGTTCACCAGGCCGCGCCGAGAGCACCAGGGCGGTGGACGACGGCGAGGCCTAGGAAGGGAACGACATGGAGGCAGGGAAGACTCCACAGTTGTTTCCCACGCGGAGGGGAGTACAACTGAACGAGGGTTTACTGGTTTGTCTACCGTCGCCGGAGAATAACAGCAGGTGTGGGTGACTAGAGGGATGGCTAGGCCAGCGATGGGAGTACGGTGGGGCAGTGAGGCCTGCGCGGCAGCACAGCCGGCCGCGGGGAGGAGGGAGCAGGCAGTCCCGCCAGCGCTTGTTTGAGCGGCTGGAGCAGGAAGAGCAGAGATTGAAGAAGCACGACGGCCGTTGGATGGCCATCCAACAGCCACTGCTTGTGCGTCAACCTTTTTTTAGGAAAGCCTCAAATCTGTGGAAAACATCATACAACCCATCTGCCATTATTTCTAATAATTTACAGCCCATTTGCTAATTCTTAAGGTTTTGTTTGGAGCCCATATTCTTTTTGGTAGCATTACAGCCCATATTGTGGCCACAGTTAAAAAATTATACGAAATTTTGCATATTTCAGTGCGATCCGAACTGTTTTTAATCCCGAAATTTCGACTCACATTCAAAGTGATTTTAAAAAATAAATGTATATCAATATAAAATCCAACAAATTCTCCACGCATAAAAATTAATGTAATTTAAAATCTTGAAATGAAAAAAAGATATTTGAAACTAATTGCCGGATTTATGTGTTTTAAAAATGTACAGCCCATTTCTCATTACTGATAGGCCATTTTCTCGGACAGCCGAATGAAGCTCTCCTCGTCTTGAAAGATTTGCAGCCCAACAGGCCTGACAAAGCGACTTACTTGGCTAATCACAAAAAAACTGGGTTGTGGCCTTGGACCCAGCTGTCAGCCTCTCCACGTACAGTACTCTTCCGATGGAAGTCGGTTGTTCACCACATTGACCACGCCGCACCGAGAGCACCAAGGCGGTGGACGACAGCGAGGCCTAGGAAGGGGACAACGAGGAGCCGGGGAAGACGCGATAGTGGATGCCCACACAAAGAGGAGTACGAGGGTTCACTGGTTCGGCTGCGGCGTGAGGCTACTGTCGCCTCAGAATAACAGGGGGTGTGGGTGAGTAGAGGGATACCCTGGGCCAGCGGTGGGAGTAGTAGGGGGCGCTGAGGCCTCCGCGGCATCACAGCCGGCCATGAGAGGCGGGAGCACGAGACACGACCGGCGCTCCTTTGGGCGGCTGGAGCAAGAAGACCAGAGGTTGAAGAAGCACTATGGCCATTGGATGGACATTGTACGGTCACTAGAGCTAGAATCGTTCATATTGACTAAGTTGACAAAGCCCTCCGTCCTCGTCAACTTAGTAGGCCCACAAGTCAGCCACCCACTATGGTGGGCCCCAGCTAGCAGGGGGTATTCATTTTTTGGTGCGTAATAAGGAGGCACTTCCTTGCGTCCGAAGATATAGCTGGTGGGTCCGACCTGTCAGCGGGGGGGATGTTTTTTCATGAAATATAGAAGCACTTCCCACGTATAGTGCATGTATAGTGTGTAATAAGGACGAACTTTCCTTGCATGCGACCATGGACCTCGTGGGTCCCAACCGTCAGGCTCTCCACGTATAGTCCTCTTCCGATGACTCTCGTATGTTGACCATGCCACGCCGAGCGCACCGAGGCGGTGGACGACGGCAAGGCCCCAAACTGGAACAACCCAGAGATGGGGTAGACACAGCAGTGGAGTCGCAGACGGAGAGGAGTGGGAAACTTGACTGGTTCGGGTGCGGGGTGGGCCTATACTCGGCAGAGAATAATAGGAGGTGCGGAGTGGAGGGATGGCCTGGCCGTCGGTGGGGTAGCATTTCGCTTAGGAGCGCAAAACAACGCCGCTGGACGCCGAAGGCTGGAGCAGGCAGTTTCGGCAGCGCTGGGGGAAGAAGACGAGAGACTGAAGAAGAATGTCGGCCGTTGGATGTAAATCCAACGCCTTCTTAGGCTTCGACCTACTGGCCCACATGTCAGCCAGTCCATTTGTTTTTTAGTCCATTTGGTGGGCTGGGTGAAACAATGATGTAGCATCTATGCAGCCCGTTTAAATCCCATTTGTATTTTTCTTGAAATCCACGGACTTGCTGGGCTGGGTGAAAATATCATGTTGGGCTAGACGGAGAAATGTTATAAAAACATAAACACATGATTGCACGTCAGTAAAATCTTTGCAAGCTTATGTACGCAATCACTAGGAGTTAACTTGGCAAGTTATATATAAACAATTATTATTATTATTTTGTAAGAACTTTCAACTTACGAAGTAAAATATCATTTTAATTTGATGAGTTAATAGTACGTGGGGTATTATTATTTTTTAGGCTAGACGTGGGACAGTTGAGTTGGTTCTAGGGGAAAGTACTGGGAGAAAACTCAGTTTACATCGAAAAAGAAAGTGGGAGAAAATTCAGAGACCTGCTGGGTCCACCTGAGGAGAGGAATATGTTGGGAGGAAGGAGATTCAAAGCACGGCAGCCGAGTGAACTAGTTTTTTTATGGACAAGTGAACTAGTTTACATACATAAGCAAATAGCCACTAAAAAAGCAATCAGGTTAATGGGTTCTTAAAAGAAATATTTTGGACAAAACAGATAATTACGACACATAGGCTAATGCATGAAACACTCAGATGATAAAGGTGCTTATAAATAGATAAAGTAAAACATCTAGACCTTCCTGGCATGCTTGATCATGACGCTGCGGCTGTCCGTGTACTCGTCGTTTACGGGAAGCAGACATGCCCTCATGTCCAAGATCTGCCTATACATGTCGTAGCATGCGTATGCGTCCTTGGCCGCGTACGTTATGTAGGGTAGATTTAGAGGTACCTCCCATGTGTTCAGGTCGTCTTCTTTCATGTTGGCGTATCAGGGGTCGATGATGGTCTCAGCAAGGTCAACCACGGAGTCCTTCTCCTACCCATTGCTGATGATCTTGTATTGCTTCTAGATGTCGACAAGCTTGTTGCACCAAATGGCCGAATCGTCACGTTCTTCCTTCTCTCCACTGTAGCGAAGGTGCAGTCGGCTCTGCCGATGAAACAGGCGAATGCTCCAGAACCTGGTGCAGCCATAGGACTGAGGCCAGGCAGAGCTTCACCGAGTCCGTATCGTTGGTGTACATCACATTCAACTTGGTGCAGCCATAGGACTGAACGGCGAACTAACTCCTTGTTGAAGTCCATATCCAGCAGGCTCACCCCTCGGGTCGCCATTGGAGTCTCTTCGAGTGAACGAGTGTGTAGGCGGCGGCAGCAGTTCGTTTTTCAGCTCTTGGGGAACTGGATTCAATAGTAAGCTGAGTGTGTACAGGCGACAACAGTTACTACCCCTCCCTCGTCTGCTGCACGCCCGACATAAGATGCACCCTCGGCGCATTCAAACGCCTCCATTAAGAAACCTACTCCGGCCACACGTCGGTTCACGAGCGGGTCTGTATTGGTACTGTAATAACAGGAGTTAGTGGTCACTTTACTTAAATTTAATTAGCTTTAATAGAGATTTATACTTAAAACAAGCAATGCATTGGCTCGTTCTATCAGTGCCACGGGATCAACATGCACAACAATTAGAATTATTATTCTCAGGACGCACACGATCAACACATTTGTCGCACTTTCACAAAGATAATACTACCAAGTTTGAATTGTTTGTTATGGTTGTTGTCCTCTGCATCATCATGCCGTGTTTCCCAGCTTGCAAGATTCAGAACCAACAAATAAGATCCAAATAATAAGTACAAAAAAGATGCCTACACATCTCATTGATTCCCAGCTTGCAAGATTCAGAACCAACAAATAAGATCCAAATAATAAGTACAACAAAGATGCCTACAGGTCTCATTGATTCCCAGCTTGCAAGATTCAGAACTAACAAATAAGATTCAAATAATAAGTACAACAAAGATGCCTACACATCTCACTGATTCCTAGCTTGCAAGATTCAGAACCAACCCATTAGAGCCTTTTGATAAAGTGAATATCGGGATTAAATCCATCTTGGCTAGCCATATCATACAATCGAAGAACTTGGCGAATGCTCTTGACCGTCACAACATCTGTAGTAGAGTATTCCTATTTGCACAACATGTTTGCATAGCACAAACAAGGAGACAGGAGAGCATGATTTCTCTTTAGTTGAACCATTTTGTGCAGTTCCACCAAAATTGAGAGATGTTGCTCTTGACCGTCACAACATCTGTAGTAGAGTATTCTTGTTTGCACAGCATGTTTGCAAAGCACAAACAAGGAGACATGAGAGCATGATTTCACTTTAGTTTAACCATTTTGTGCAGTTCCACCAAAATTGAGAGATGTTGCCCACGTGACATTTTAGTTGAACTGCACAAGACACTCATTCCAAAAAAAGTGTTTTGTGCAGTTCACCAAAAGGTCACAATAGCAACAAGGTGAAATGGATATCCCTATCTGCACAAAATGATAGAAAGTAAACAGTCGATGGTCAATAAGAATATACGAAACATATACAAAATGAAAAGAAGCATCTTAATTATGTTCATGGCAATCACGCAAGGACAGTAGAAATTTTAAAACATCAGAAATGCTTCATGTTACCAGAAGCATTACGATCAACAATGAGATTCCTCAGATATGGGATTACTTTAATGGTGGCATTGCTTGTTTACCAGACACAGTAAATCAACAGCAGCTAAAGAGTTGGTTTAAGGGCATGGGACCGTGGGGACACCAGGACACTCAGTAGCGTAAAGGAGCAACTTACTTATCATACTGGGGAAAACAGCAGGAGTGCCATTTGTAACACAGTTTAATTGCATCTTATCACTTGAGGCATTAGATTAACAATAACACTGGTTAGACATGTCCCTAAGGTAACAGTGTGATCGCTTCATTTTACATGCGCCCTTACAGCAAAAGGTTGGTTTACCTGCAAAAAAAACAGCAAAAGGTTGGTATAAGGACATGTGACAGTGGATGCAGCAGCACAATGTACTTACAAGGAGGTATAAAGTGGTGATGCCGAGCTTGTTCACGCTATGTGAGGGCAGCAAACCTAATCTTGGAGACCTTTTACTATGTGAGGGAAACAAATCTAATCCTGGAGGCCTTTTACTATGTGAGGGCAGCAAATCTAATCCTGAGACCTTTTACTATGTGAGGGAAGCAAATCTAATCCTGAGACCTTTTACTATGTGAGGGTAGCAAATCTAATCCTGAGACCTTTTACTATGCGAGGGCAGCAAATCTAATCCTGGAGACCTTTTACTATGTGATGGCAGCAAATCTAATCATGGACATACTCTGTTGACTTGTCCACCAGCCGCCACTTTCTATCCATTTTTTAACCAATAATAGATCTGTTCCTTATCCATTTTGTACTGCGTTTTCCCATTATTTCCCTTTTCAACCAAGAGACCGGTTGGGTATCTGGTCTCTACTACTTTCACCATATTATTTCCTCTTTGAATCAAGTCCTAGATTCATGCTACAACTTTCCCCCCTTTCTTCATTGTTTGAACAAAGCCCTAGATTCGAATGCATGAAGTAGCTTTACCTCTAATAATACTAAAAATTTAGGTGGCATTGGAAGAGCTGATGGAAGTAGAAAAAGATGCACATGCAGACACGTGGGGAGCTGGGGCAGTAGAGCAAGGCCACTTTCGAAGAACTTATACCTGAGGGTCACCGGGATGTCGGTGGCGGCAGGTCAGATCTGCGGACAATACGGCAGGGAGGAAGAAGGGTCGGAGGACCTCCTGAGCCGGCGCTGTGTTGGAGAGAACGGCACGGTCAGAGGATCGGGCCCCTTCGGCAGCTGTGGGTTTCCTCCCTCGGCGGCGATGACCGCGTGAATGATGCACCTTTTAGTCCTCTACACACACCGGCCGAAGGGATCCGACCGGATCTGTGACCAGCGGTGAGCAGAGAGAAAATGTCCCTACCGATGTCTTGTTTATATCTGGAGAGGATGAGAGAATGAAGAGAGCGACCCTAGTAAAGTGAGCGCTCGGGCCCCTGCGTCCATATATAGTGGACTGATTATCTTTTTTCTCTCCACAACAAGCGTCTCAATTTGTGTATGTGGCATTAAAGAAAAGAAACTCTCTATTTAATGTGACTACTCTATGACTCCTACTTACTACTACTACAGTACTACCTCCATCTTGGTTTATAGGTCCCTTTTATAGTTTGTGCTAAATTTTGACTAAATATTTAACTAACAAAATGTTAATTCATGTCAAGAAAAATTACCTCATTGGATTCGTATTTGAACATAGTTTTGAAAAATATAATGTTTGGTGACATGCGTGGACATTTTCTTAGTTTAATCTATGGTCAAAATTTGGCATGAAATATAATGGGGACCAATAAAACCGGACAGAGGTATGTTCACTTGTGCTCCCCGCCCCTCCATTCAATGAACAACCCCATGGGTGAATAAACATACAGTAAGTATTGTATTTATATAGAACGAACAAGCTCAAACTATTTTCGCGTAGTTAAAAGTTGAGTGCGGGGCTTTTCCCGGGCAGTACGCGCGGCAGTTTTTGGGTAGGCGGTTTGACACAGTGGCGAGGAGGGTGAGCGAGTGGGGCTGTGCGATTTGACGGCGCGTTACTGCTGGAAAGACTTGTGATATGACCACTCACTATAGTCATGAATTACTGGCGCTCCGACCGGGGTGATGCCCCCCTTCCGTTCCGCGCTCTAATCTGGTGCATGACACGTCGACCCGGATGCTGGCTCTCCCACATGTCGGAGTAGTAAGAAGGAGCAAAGAATGATGCGGTATATACTAGTACTATACTACTCCCTCCGTTCCTAAATAGAAGTCTTTGGAGAGATTTCACTATGGACCACATACGGAGAAAAATGAGTGAATCTACACATAAAATGCATCTATATACATCTGTATGTGGTCCACAGTGAAATATCTATGAAGACTTATATTTAGGAACGGAGGGAGTACTACTCAGGTCGGAGGAGTGCGAACCAAGGCAGCCTAGTGAACCAGCCGTGCGAACCACGGTAGCCCAGTGAACCAGCAGTAGAAAACAATAATGTGGTGATATGGCCATAAAAAACAATGTGCTACGGTCCACATTGTAGCATGTACAGTAACACTCCTCTTTGTTTGGATCCCTGAGTTAGAGCTAGTTTGGGTTGAAATAGCCTCAAATTATCGAAACAAGAGGGGTTAGTTTGAGCTAGTTTGCTCTAACCCAGCTAAAAAAACTAGCCCGGTGGAGAGGTTCTAATTGGGTTAGTTATCCTGGGCCCACTAGAAGAGAACTAAAAAAATCTCACCTGCCCGCACCAGATCGCTCCCCTAAAAAAATCTCACCTGCCCGCACCAGATCGCTCCCCCCTCTTGCATGACTCCTCTCTGTTCCCCATAGGGCCTCCCGCCCAAGCGCCGCTCGCCCTCTCTCTCCTCCGGCCGCCCTCTCCTTCCGGCCTCCGCCGCCTACTCCGGCCGCCCTCTCCCTCCGACCTTCGAAGGTCACCCCGCTCCCCCTTCACCAGTCGTTTTTCTCCCTCTGTCGTGCATGGCGGCGGTGCATCTACCAGGGAGGTCGCGAGAGGGGTGAGTTTGTTCGTTCCTTCTCTGTCTCACGGCCATATCATTGATCTTGCTTGCTCTAGCACTAATTCTCATTTGGAAAAGTAGATCCTGATCAAACTTGCTATAGATTTGTGGTGCACGCCTGGAATTGTTTGATGCTGCTTGAGGAGGTAATAAATATTTCTAGAGGCCCAAAGATTCAGGTCACCTTTCTAGGTATTTCAATTTCAGGCTTGCATTATTTGTAGAGGCCCAAAGATTCAGTTCACCTTTCTTGGTATTTAAATTTCAGGCTTGCATTGTTTCTAGAGGCCCAAAGATTCAGTTCACCTTTCTAGGTATTTGAGTTTCAGGCTTGCATTATTTCTAGAGGCCCAAAGATTCAGTTCACCTTTCTAGGTATTTCATTTTCAGGCTTGCATTATTTCTAGAGGCCCAAAAATTCAGTTCACCTTTCTAGGTATTTCAGTTTCAGGCTTGCATTATTTCTAGAGGCCCAAAGATTCAGTTCACCTTTCTAGGTATTTAAGTTTCAGGCTTGCATTATTTCTAGAGGCCCAAAGATTCAGTTCAACTCTCTAGGTATTTCAGTTTCAGGCTTGCATTATTTCTAGAGGCCCAAAGATTCAGTTCACCTTTCTAGGTATTTTAGTTACAGGCTTGCATTATTTATAGAGGCCCAAAGATTAAGTTCCTAGTCGGCGGCAAGCGGCCCTGCTACCCATGCCGGTGTCGACCTCAACTCACAAGGGCCGGCATTGGAGGGGTTCCCGGGGCCTGGGCTCTACAGAGCCTTCCTCCAGAGCAATGATGGCGAGCTCCTCCCTAGGTGCGTGAGGGGTTCCGGGCTCCCTCCCTATTGTGAACAACTTCCGCGATGAGTTAGCTCATTCTTTGTTTCATGAAGTGTTTTTTTTATTTTGTGAAGCTTGATTGACGACTTGTATGTTTAAGTGGGATATCTCATTTGTATGGACAAAGTAAAAAATTATCATGTTTTGCATGCTTGATTGTATAGATGGTTCGGTTATGTCAATTGTGAGTGGGAGGAGGCCACAGAAGAGCCGGCCGCACCAAGAGGGTGCTTGGATCCAAGGGACTTATTTTAGTCTGACTAAAAATAGGGTCCAAAGTAGTCAAATGATTGAGATAGAGCATTTATTGTCAATCTAACCTTGCCATCCATACACCTCTTTGGTTTAGAGTTAGTTCAGGGTTAGAATCTAACTCTAACCTCTAACTGAGTTAGAGTTCTCCTCGTCTCTGTTCATTGCCATCATAATTTCCCCATTCCTGTGTTTTCAGTATCCTGCGAATCAAAGAGGCCCTTTTTTCGGGAAAAATCTAAGAGGCCCTTAGACTGGTTTAGGTACGGTCATTTTTTATAAACGTGTTATGTGCAAAATTTAATGAACGTGCTCCGGCTTCCACGAAAATAATCCGGTTTCATGTAGTAATTCATTGATTTATTTATTCTTCTACGGGGGGTTTGCATGTAATTCGTGAGGTCTGAAATGTAAAGTACCCCGGCATATGCTCCGAGTCGTGCATGCACTACGACCCAGATGCTCTATGTCCCACATGTCGGCGAATGGGAACATGTAGAAATAGCCTAGGAGTACATATAGGAGGATAAATGCGTGAAAAATATGTACTGTGAAGCATAGCCGCGGTTCAAATAGTAGACCTAAAGTGATGACAGCTATAGGTCGCACGCACCCAACTAGTGGTACTAGACATACGACTAATTTTTCCCTCAAAAAAAAGAGGCACGAGTGCTCAGTACTCCTATTCTATAAACACGAGTCCCATCTGACAACAGTGTCTGTGCTACAGCTAGCCCTCCTCCCTCGTTTCTCTCTTCTACTCTCTAAGAGCATGGTTAATAATATAGCCAGCTGCTGGCTATATGATGTTGCCATGTCACATTTAGTCAAGTTTATAGCCAACAAGTACAATAGCTAGATATAAATATGCACATATAGCCAGAATTCGTCGACATGCATTTATTTACTTGCTGGAATCTTTAGAAAGACTTATATTTGGGAACGGAGGGAGTACTATACTAATAAAACATTAAGGCCACGAGGCGATGCAGTGCTGGTTACAGGAGGCAAGAAGAAGAGATGCATCCATCGACGACGTCCACCTCCTCGACTCAGGGCGCTGGCCCACCGAACGGCGCCTAAGTAGAAGCGGCTTTCGTGGCCAGGTCGACGTGCTTCTGAACAATGGCCTTCAAAGATTCCAGCCGCTGGAAGAATGCCAACGTCTTTCTATCCTCACTTGCCTTGTAGTGGCCTATTTAGACGATTTCCTCATATACGTGGATGTGCAGGTCGACGGTTTCTTGCATGGCGAGGCGCTGCGCGGCGAGCGTGGCCTCGAGGTGCACATTCTTCGTCGTGACCTCCGGCACCTGCAGGGCCACCAGGGCTTGAAAGAGTTCGTAACCATCTAGGCCAATGAGGGTGGCAGGAAATGAGGAGCCTAGGCGCGCGGGCTGGAGCAGTACGGCAAGGTCGTCCGCGCGCTTCTTGACGGTGGTGAACTTGCGGATGGAGTTGACCATCATGTCGTCCATGCGAGAGGCGAAGCTGGCTTCATCGAGGGCTACGATGCCTGCGGTAGCCAGCACCGTCTGGAAACGCTGCGCGGCGCGGGGCCGCAGGCCGGCGCCTTGGATGATTTGGCACAGCCGACTGCCGCTCGCATTCATCGCCTCCATAGGTGCTTGTGGCTTCTGGTCACTTGGTCTCGGATTGGAGTGATCAGTGTTGCGCAGAGACTTGAGAATAGATGGATTGGAGTGGTGGGGCACCTTTATTATATGAGTCCAAACTCTGTTGCATTCACATCATGCTGGCTCTAGTCTGCTTCTCCAATTAATTCCCTCTGCATGTAATTGAGGATGCATCATTGACCGTTCAATGTCTTGGGAACCGCTACCCTCTTCCTCCTTGGCATTCTAGCACCTATGGACCCGTCGATGACGAGGTGCCTATGGTGACTTCGTAAATTTCAAGATGATACTTAGTGTCGTGCGTGTGTGCGTTCATAGGGGTGAGTGTATGCGCGTGTATATGAGCGCTTGCGTCTGTATTGTGTCAAAAAAACAATGTAAATGCGTGTCAAAAAGAGACTAGTCAGTATACTCAATATTGTGCACCTCGGAGAGGAAAACGATAGAACTAGTACGTATTTATTTACGGTGCATATTCACTCATTTTGCTCCATATGTACTCCATCTCGGTGTAGTCTAGCCACTTGTTGAAATCTCTAGAAGGGCAAATACTCCTTTCTGGTTTACAGGGCTATACTAGCAAGTAGTTGTACGTACTAATACAATAGTGGGCTCACATAGAAATTTTGTCTCATGCAAGAGCCTGGCTATATGCATGCTCCAATGTTCGCAACTGCAACGTTTGGTTTGCGCTTGGCTCTTCGCCTCTTCGAGAAGACGAACAATGATGTTACTACTACTGCTTCTACAGTGTCGAATCCACTGCTACATGTCCGTCCACCGCGAGCGGGATGGATAGCTTGTTGTAGAAGTACTACTAACCAAAAGCATGTCCTCATTTGTGAGCAACAGCGCGCATGGGCGAGGGAGAAGGCGTGTAGTAAAATCAAGCTTCTCCTCATTCTACGAGTTGACGCGACACATCATAGCACTGGCCCCGCATGCTTGCCTCTAAACTTGGCTTAAAGACCCGCAGTGTACAATATATTTGCTGCAACCTCTAACGTTTACCCACCACAAATTAAAATATATGTGGCCGTATGCATCATTCTGATGCAGAGGCCGGGGAGTCCCCCCTTTTCAAAAAAATGCCAAATTAAAATATATATATTCCTATCTTGACCAGATGAGCGTGCAAACTACAATCACTAGGGTGACAGGTAGGGCGAGAAGACTATTTTAATTTAGAAAAAAACTTCCAGACGGCCACATAGCATGGAGCCGACCCCAACGATTTTAAGCTTACAGGCATGGTACACGCTATCTAGACTACTCTACACATGAAACTGCCACGCGAGCGTCCGGGCTATGCTTGGCTCTTCGCGTCTTCGGGAAGTCGAACAATTATGGTGTACTACTGCACTGGAGGAGTACTACAGTACGCTTCTGACCATCTGACACCGATTGAACTACTGCATGTCCACCGCGTGCGGGAGGGAGAGCATGTAGCAAAAGCTTATCCTAGTCCTGCCAGCCACCACGCTCATGGGCGAGGGAGGGACGCTCCTGTCTTTGCGTGTATGACAGGTGGGCCCAATAGGTGTGTGGCCAACCTGTCATACATCCAAAGGCAGGTGCAGTTAAGTCTGCGAGGGAGAGGATAATCAAACTTCTCGTTGATGTACGAGTTGACGTGACACATCAAAGCACTGCTCTCGATATATTTCAATAATTTAGGGTTACCGATGCATTAATTATAACGCATGCATGCATGCTGTGACTCTCCTTTTGATACTTGCATGTGTTGATTTAATGCACCTTGAAGTAGTACTCCCTCCGATTCCTTTTACTTTGCGTATAACTTTTTCTTGTTTTTCTCAGATTAGTCTACGCGTCCGCGTTGGTTTCCATCTGTGCCCCCGCTCGATTAGTTCTGCCCCCATTAATCGCGCCAGTTTCCAAACCAGAAACTGGCTACAGGCAAATGCGTGCAGCGCTGGATGCGGCTTGACCGCCTGGGGAAGCCAACTCAAGCGAAAAGGAAGGAGGACTAGCCAACCATTGCATGCGCATTTACTGTCGATATTTATGCAGCTTAATCATGTGTAGGGGCAAATTTGTCCAGAAAACTCAAACTACTGCCTTCCTTGGTATGCAGGAGGACAGTTATGCGCAGAGTATAAAATATGTGACGGTAAAGCTTTGTAATGCCCCGTCCCAAGCGAGAGATGGTTGTGCACGAGGAGGGCGAGATCATGCAGACGGAACAGGAACCGACGAGGGAGCTCACAAGGTCTCGATGGACCTCATCGTGCTCCACTGCCCCTTGTGCCTCCGCCCCTTGACGCCTCTAGTGTATGAGGTTCGAATACACCTCGTCCATTCAGCTGATTGAGCAAGGTGCAGGTTTCTTGATTGATGTGATGTTCGATTGATATCTGCAGTGCAAGGGAGGGCACCTGGCCTGCGCGGACTGTCGCGTCGAGTGCCCCGGGAACCAGCGGCAGTGCCAGAAGTGCGAGCGCAGCGGTGGCTTCGACATGCGGAACATGGCAGTGGACGCCGTCGTTTCGTCGCTGAGGGTGGAGTGCCCGCACGAAGGTTGTGGGCTCTATGTCACTTACCACAAGCTCGCCGATCACCAAAGCGTGTGTCCGCTCGCGCCCTGCAAATGCCCCGTGCCCGTCTGCGGCTACGAAGGCCCGCCGCCAGCGCTCTACCACCACATCAGCAACGCGCATCCCATGCCCGTGCACAGGATCCAGTACGGCAAGGTGCTCCAGCTGCAAGTGCCACTGTCGGAGCCACGGCTCTTGCTGTTCACGGAGGAGGACCGCCGCATGTTTTTCTTGGTCGGCGGCGTGCTTGACATTGGCGTGCCTATCGCCGTGTCGGTCGTCTGCATCAGAGCGGGGGCGTCCCCACTGCCGCACTACTAGGCCAAGCTGTGGGCGAACGGCCCGCCGGGGGAGCCAAAAGGCATGACTGACGCCGTCGAGGTGGAAATGGAGGTGACAAGCAGCAAGGATCCCGGCGACATCGACGTGCAGGAGCTGACCTTCTTGACAGTTCCGCCCAAGCTGCTGGCCGGGCTAAGCTTGTATCCCTCCACATTCAGATTGACAAGCTCATGTCCTAAATGTTTCAACAGTGCCTTCTGTTTATCTTAGTAATATGCTAATATAGGGATTACCTTGGTCTACTTTAGATTAAGACATGGTGGGTTTTGGTGGCGATGCAACAATTACTTCGACATCAAATCAGTAATTTCCAACAGTCGAACGGATATTTTGTGTCTGTTGGATATAAAGTTCCTTTGGTTAAGAAGTACTACTTGTCATCAAAATGGATAAAAGGAGATGTATGTGGACGTATTTTAGTTCTAGATATGTCCCTTTTTATCCATTTTGATGACAAGCACTACCTCTGTTCCACAATACATGCCTTCCATTTGTCAAAATATAGATGTATCTAGACATGTTTTAGTATTTAGGTACATCCATGATAGAGCCAATCGGATGGTTGAGAACACTACAATTCGTAGCTACAGATGCGTGTGTGACTCCCAGATGCAGAGGCCGGGGGTCATCATCCTCCTTTTCGAGAAAAAACAGACACGTGTGTGAGAGGACGAGTGCATGCGTGCACCTCTTCTCTTCATGTATAACGTACTACTAAACTCAGAGTAGAAGTTTTTGTGGGTGGCACGATGGTGCGTGCGAGAAGTCCCGAGCGATAGGTTTAATGCGTCTGAAAAAAGGACTAGCCTAGAGCTCGCCACGCGGGTATTTATAAATTTTGAGCTTGCGTCTCTTCACATTCCAAATTACTCCACGCTATATTGCAGACCTGTTCACACCGATCACAACCTAAACGGTTTCCCACTTAGGAGCGTATTAGTACCATGCTATATTGAATTCCAAACCTGTTCACACCGATCACAACCTAAACGGTTTCCCACTTAGGAGCGTATTAGTACTCGGTTATAAATACTAGTATGCCAAGATGACTGCACATTCCTCCTCAACTCCTCATCCACAAAAACAAACAAGTCATTCAACATCCTTCCCTTGCGTCTGCCATGGACAGCGTGAGTTCTGGGTCGAGAGATTGCCAGCAGGGAGAGGAGAGCATGGAAGCGAAAGCACGAGAGATGTCCCGCCTCGCTGCGAGAGCAGCCGACATGTCCCGCCGCGCGGAAGTAGCAGCACAGAGGTCCCGCCGCGCTGCTGAAGCAGCATGGAGGTCCCGCCGCGCCGTCGATGCAGCAGACTGGTCCGGCCGCGCCGCGGAAGCAGCAGAGATGTCCCTCCGCACCACGAATGCAGCAGAGATGTCCCGCCGCACCGCGGAGGCCTGGGAAAATTTCTCTCGGGCATGTGACGACTGTTACAGGCGCATGCATGCGATCATCCATAGCCAGATGGATCAGATCTCCGGCTTGGCGAGGTTGCAGGACGACATGAAAGCCTCATTTGAACAGGCGACCGGTGTCATCCGGCAACTAAGGGAGGGCAATGAGAGGCTCCGGGCCGAGCACGACCTGCTGAGGGAGAAGATCGTCCGAAGTGCAGACCAGCAGGAGGTGACTAGTGCCTTGTTGAAGAGGACCAGCATCATCGTCAAGAAACTTATGGACGAGAATGACATGCTCCACAACGAGCGCCAAAGGCTGGTGGAGGAATTCGTGGATGTTCTCAAGCAGCATCTTGAGGACACGAAAGAGCTCATCGCCGCTCTCCGCGGAGACTAGTTCCCGCGGCCTGCAGTAACGCATCAAGAAAGTAGAGATCAGTGAGCCAGATCCTTGTCTTCCTTCTTCTTTTGCCCTTGTGTATTTCGGGCGTAGCCGCATGTGGCTTTTTTAATTATCTTTCTAATTATGTAAGACAATTAATCGTCCTTATCTTTCTATGGAAGATCAATGTTGCAAGGCTGGAATGAAGAAAACTCTTGCTGTGGCGACCCTGATGTTGTTGTTCTTCTAGTTGCTGCTGGGTTTCCTTTAGTTTCCTGGTTTATTTTGATGTAATAATCGGTTTAGGATGTGGATTGTGTCGTCGGTTGTGAAATGTTGGGTTCTAGCGCGGATGTTTGGCCTTTCTTGGCCTCTTGGGATGTTGCGATTTCAATCTGGTACTCCCTCCGTCTCATAATGTAAGACATTTTTTGACACTATACTAGTGTCAAAAAGCGTCTTATATTATGGGACGGAGGGAGTAGCTTTTAGTCCTTCGTGTTAGGCTGGAGTTGTGCTGAACTTCTTGTGAATTGTGGTGGTTTTCAGTAATGAAAATCGGAAGGGGCAAGCCCTTCTTTGATCAAAAAAAAATCGTCCTTATATATTTATCAGTCTTGCTATAAGTCGCAGTAGATGTTATATAGGTCCGATCTTACATCAAGATCCGTGCTATTAGATTTTCTTTTTTCTCTCTTAAATCTCAGTCGAGTGAGACATAGCCACGCCATTAAACAAAGCCTCGGGCGCCATTAATGGAGACCTTGGGAGAGAGGTGGACGGCAGATGGAGGTCAAAGGGCTCTCCTCCCGATAAGCACGCGCAGGGGTCTGATCGCACACCTCTCGTACTCAAATAGCTACCCTGCACGGCGCCTCCTAGCTAATAAAAAATGGGGACGCGTGGCGACACGTAAATGGTACTAGTAAGTAGAACGCCCACGGTTTCAATAATACTTGTGTTTCCGATTGTAACATGACAGCACTTGTTCCAAAATGACTTTGTTGATTGTTAATGTGTGCGCCTTTGCAAATTGGACTGCAAATTTACCACAACATGTTGGTGCCATGTCATGGCACCAAGCCAAGTTTCATTATTTTCATGCGTGTTTTGGATTTATAGGAATTTAAAAACTAAGTTTCTCAATGTTTCCAACCCAGCCACGACGCCCAGAATTTTGAATTTCATTCCCATTTCTCGCATGGAACCTAGAAATTTACCTGAGGACACACATGTGATTTTTCAACCAACTTTGGTGCACTGGAAAATGTGCTTGTATTTCAAATTTGAATTATGCACGCAAAGGTGACACGTTCCCTCCCAGAACCACGAGCCTTCTTGAGAGAAGCTCCGATTTGCAAGAAGCTTATACCAAAAGTTGATCCTATTCGGCCAATTTTTTTACCACATCATGGTACTACCATGACATGACACCATGCCAAGTTTCATGATTCTAAAACCAAGTTTCTCAATGTTCTTGACCGAGCCACAATGCCCAGATGTTTGAATCTTATTCTCATTTTTTGCATGGGAGTAGAAATTCACCCGAGGACACAAATGTGATTTTCAACCAACTTTGGTGCACTGGAGCATGTGCTTGTAGTTCAAATTTGAATTATGCACATTAAATGACCAAAAACTCAATTAATGTGTAAATAAGGCCAAACGAAGCCAGAATAATTCCAAAATTTAACAGGGCACTCATGTAGTTCTATGTTGCCTTTGTAAATAAACTCAAGGGGGACAACGTATATCGTTTCGCACTCAAAGGTGACACGTTCCCTCTCAGAACCACGAGCCTTCTTGAGAGAAGCTTCGGTTTACAAGAAGCTTATACCAAAATCTGTTCCTATTCAGCCATTTTTTTTACCACAACATGGTTGTACCATGACATGACATCCATACCAAGTTTCATGATTTTCAGACGTGTTTTGGATTTACAAGAATTTTAAAACCAAGTTTCTCAATGTTCTCGGCCGAGCCACGATGCCCAGATGTTTTAATTTTATTCTCATTTCTTGCATGGGACCTAGAAATTCACCCGAGAACACAAATGTGATTTTTCAACCAACTTTGGTGCACGAGAGCATGTGCTTGTTGTTCAAATTTGACTTGTGCACATTAAATGACCAGAAACTCAATTAATGTATAAAAAACGACAAACGAACCCAGAATAATTCCAAAATTTAACATGGCACTAATGTAGTTCTATGTTGCCTTTGTTAAGAAACTCAAGGGCGGGGGGGTGGCACGTTCCCTCTTAGAACCACGAGCTTCCAAATCGGCCAAATTTTTTACCACAACATGTTAGTGACATGACATGACACCATGCCAAGTTTCATTACATGAATTTAAAATCTAAGTTTCTCGATGTTCTCGGCAGAGTCATGACGCCCAGATGTTTGAATTTCATTCTCATTTCTTCCATGGGACCTAGAAATTCAACCAAGGACACACATGTGATTTTTCAACCCACTTTGGTGCACCGGAGCATGTGCATGCAATTCATATTTAGATTATGCACATTAAAAGTCCAAAAACTCAATTAATGTATAAAAAGGCCAAATGAACCCGAAATAATTCCAAAATTTAACAAGGCACTCATATAGTTCTATGTTGCCTCTGTAAATAAAATCAGGGGGGAGGCAGCGTATATCGTTTCGCACACAAAGGTGACACGTTCCCTCTTAGAACCACGAGGCTTGTTGAGAGAATCTCCGGTTTTGCAAGAGGCTTATACCAAAACATGTCCCAATTCAGCCAAAAATTATACGTATGAAAACAGGGTTTAGATTATCCCGAACATCTCGCTACCTAGACCAATAATGTACTATGATTTGAATTCAACATAAAATGGATACAGATATTTGAATTGGAGAGCGTATGGTACATGTAGTTCATAGTGAAATATGATTACTGCTATATGCATGTCTTTTGTTATCAAGATAATATTTAAATTATTGTATAACTTGACAACAATTGTATTCAAATAAGGAAAATTGATTCAAATTTAGTCCATATGGTAGACGACAATATATATGTTCACATGGTGGAGTAAAATGTTCATATATGATGGAAGATCAAAATGTATGACTACATCAATTATAAACCGCAAGGTCACCTAATGATATATTCGAATTCAACATAACGTGGATTCAAAAATTGAAATTCAAGATCATGGCATCTGTAATCATATAAAAAGGGATATTACTCTTTCTTTGGTGGGAATTGATTTGTTTTTTGTTGTTGTTGAGGGAAGTGCGAATCGATTTGGTACTGTGCAGGGTAATCATGTTCTCCCGATTTTTTTTACATTGTTCTTGTAGTTTTTTCAATGGCATCTCTAGCAATATAGTAAAAGGGGACATGACTCTCTTGTGTCTTGTATGATTTTTTTACACGTTAAGTTTGCTCTGCCGAACAAGGAATCCGCACCTTGTTATCCCGAAATTTTCAAGCTCGAGTATCTTTTGTCTCACCTGCTTTGAAACTCCCGCTTCTTCAACCCGCGATGCGCTTTGTTATCCCGAAATATGGACGCGCGCGAGAACTCCCTCCTCATCCGAAATCGCTCCCGCAGCCCAGACACGCAAAATCCCCCTTCTACCCCTCAGCCGGAAATGAAGCTCCACGTCGCGGTGTCAAAACCGGTGGGGCTACGCTGCTAACTTACCCTACATTTCAGACAAGCGCGTCCCTAAGCTTG
>NC_057795.1:626710264-626844624 GCF_018294505.1 Triticum aestivum | reverse complement strand
CCCACGCTCCTCCGTCGGCCTCCCGACCGCCGCCCAGCCGGAGACTCTTCCCCGACTACATCGTCCACCGCAACAGCTCGCCGTCCCTCATCCACCGCATCGGATGAGGATCCGTTGTTGATCTCGTTGTCTCGCCGGATCAGCCGCCCCGTCTTCCACCTCCAAGGAACTGCCCCGATGTTCTCCTCGTCTATCGTGCCACCTCAATCCCCACAGCATCGTCTTGACCTGCCCCACCGAAACCGCAGCACCCTCACCAATTCCTCCGATGAAGCCGGGCCACTCAGCGCCACCAAGGAGGTTCTGCACTCACCGCTGCATTTTATCTTTTATTCGATCTCACGGGGCTGCCGGTGCTTGATACCGAGCAGGCATGGCGTCTCCATCGACGGTGCCGTCGCCGGCCACATCATCCACGGCGTCTCTCCCCCATGTCGTTGCTTCCTCGGCTACGACTTCCACAACGGCACTAGCTGCAGCTGCTCCAGCTCTCGCTCGCGCTGCGGCTCTGTTCTTGCTATCGGTCGTGCTGCTACACTGCTCCTGATTTTGTTCATGCTGCTGCTCTGCTCTTGCTCTCGCTTGCGCTGCTGCTGCTGCTGCACGACCTCCGGCAGCTACAGGAGTTGCTGCTTTAGCACTCGCTCGCGGTGCTAATGCACGACTTGCTCTCTGCTAGCGTGTTCCCTGCTCGAGCATCTACTGATTTAGATCACTGCTTCTCTGCTACAAGTGCTTGAACGCCCTAAACATCTATTGCAATGCTCTGTTACTAGTTCAATTAGTTTCGACAGTAAAATTCAGTTTCGACTTTGAAGTTCATTTTCTTCAGTTAAGTTCAGAGTGAACAGTACTTACAGCATCTGTCGGAGTGGCCGTGGCACGGCTGATGCATTTTACATATAGCACTTTTTGGTGATGTATTTTACATCATCTATTGTAGATGATATTAGGGTCCCACTTTAGATTAAAGTTGTCTGTCTTGTCATGCTTCAGCCTTGTCGTCGTACACCTTAGCGAAGCTGCTCCAACGACGGAACCGTCGATCACAGCGGAGCAGTACCCTCGGCGCCGTTTCCAGAGGCGTCGGATCTTCTTCCCCGCCTCCAGCAGTCACACCAGCATCATCACCATTCTCCACGTCCAACCCAATGATGCTGAGGTCCACAAGGCTATGCCAAAGAGGTTGTACACTCGTGGCATCACTTTGTTTCTCCATTCCTCTGTTCTTCCAATTCATGTGAGCCAAACACCCAGGTTGACTGAAATCCTATGTTTCCAAATGCTTTGTTTTGCACGTGCATTCCTATCCTATTCCTGTGTTTTTCCTGTCCCTGCATTTATAGAATCCTCCAATTCTAAGGAGCCCTTACAGATTTACTTCATTTTCAGATTGGCGTCAAAGAAAACTCTGTGTGTTATGTCTTGCTCCTGCCGTGCCGTCATCCACCCCACCTGAGGTGCACCATCAACATAAGTGTTCACTGCAGCAGAGATCCCCCCTGCAGACTTTCTTTCGCCGCCTCAGATCATCTACCTCGTTGCCGGTAGCCATGCCAACTGCATTACCATCATCAACTGAGCAGATGAACCTGAGGACTAGACAGTTCCAGAAGAGAGGTCGCAGTCTTTCGTGTTTGCTTACGTTATACATCGGTTATTATTACCTGCTACTTTATCGTTCAATCTTGAGTTTTGAATTGCCCATGGGTCTCATATCGAGCCAGCAACGAATAGTATATGTCTACTATCTGTTTCATCTGGGGTCTTCTATGTGGTTCATGTTGGGTGGGCAACAAACATTAGATGATCCATTGTCTATCTTTTTAAACTGAAGTTATAATCTACCTGCTATCATTAGTTTTGGATCCATCCACTCGTTTGCTACAATCAGTCTTTATTTTTGCATGCACCCCTTAGGCCTTACAAAATCTAACTATTTTTTTTATTATGCATGTCAGATATTGTACACAATCGTATTGAACATGTAGAGAAAAAGAGAAGACCGTTGCGTAAGAATATAATATCATGCAGACGCTGCTCCATGGTGGGCGAAGTGCCCCCCCCCCTCTCCTGCATTTCCAGATTGTATTCTAGAGGAAGATAACTGTTCAGATGCAGATTCAGAAGGAGCCGACCATGCCTATTTACCACTTGAGGTGTTTGCTCTAACCTGGCATGCTGATGTTGGTCATATCATGCATATGGCGCCTTGCATTGCTTACATTATACATCCTATATGTCATCAGCTTAGTTTAGATTTGCTTTGTGTGAATGCCACCTGTTTGGTTTCTATATCATACTCCCACCATTCCTAAATATTTGTCTTTTTAGAGATTTCAACAAGTGACTACATACGGAACAAAATGAGTGAATCTACACTCTAAAATATGTCTATATACATCTGTATGTGGTAGTCCATTTGAAATCTCTAAAAAGACAAATATTTAGGAACGGAGGGAGTATATGGGAATTATGCAATGCCATCTTCTTTAGCCAGGCATCATATACGTGAATCATGCAATGCCATCATGTTTAGCCAGTCATCGTATATGTGAATTGTATCGTGCCATATTTTTTCCATAATGTGTTCCATTTGTCAGCAATGTTTATACATTCATCTACTCTTCCTGTGCATCAGCCATTTGAGTCGGTCATGGGAAAATCTGGAGTGAAAACAAGGTCTTCTGAGCAGTTAGTGCTACCTGTCGATGCAGATTTCTTGCTGGTTACACATAGCTCCTCAGAGGAGGATTCAGATAGAGATGACCAGTCGTATCCCCCCCCCCCGAGGTGCATGCTCTAACTTGGCTGGGTTATATTGCTCATATCATGCATATGGCGTCTTGCATTGCCATGCCATCTGCTTAGATTAGACATGCTTTGTGTGAATGCCTCCTGTTTGCTTTCTATATCAGATATGTGAATTATGAAATGCCATGTTTTTCAGCCAGTTATCATATATGTGAATTGTGCACCGCCATGGAGCCAGGCATCATATATGTGAATTATCTCATGCCATCTTTTTTTTCATTACGTATTCCATTTGTCAACAATCTGTGTATATTGAACTACTCTTCATGTGTATCAGCCATTTGAGCCGGTTATAGAAAAATCTGGAGTGAAAACAAGGTCTTCAGAGCAGGCAATGGTACCTGTTGAAGCATATATCTCGATGGTTACAGGGAGTTCTTCAGAGGAGGATTCAGAGACAGATGACCCGTCCTATATCCCACCTGAGGTGTATGCTCTAAGTTGCAATGTTTATATTTCTCATATGATGCATATGGTGTCTTGCATTGCTTAGTTTAGACATCATATACACAATATTGAATTCTATCTGCTTAGTTTAGAGATCATACATGCGAGTGCCAGCTGCTTAGTATATGAATCAATTATGTCAATTATATCATGCCCTCCTGTATACTTAGACAACATGTATGTGAATTATTTCATCCCAACCTATTTTAGAAAGACATCATATAGTTTTGTCATCTCATCCTGTTTAGGTACTCATCATATGTTGAATTATGCCATTATATCATGTTAAGTTATCCATCATATATCTGAAACTGTGTCATGCTATCCTATTTAGTTAGGCATCATATATGTGAAATTGTGTCATGTTGTCATGTTTGGTTAGACAACATATATGTGAATTACCACATTTGTCTATCATACAATGTCTGTACGTTCAATTTCTTTTCTTGTTTATCAGCCATTTGAATTGGAGGGGGTGATGGCAGTATCTAAGGGAGCAAAAACCCGTTCTTCACAAAAGACAGTGCTACCCGTCGATGCAGATAGAACCATGGTTGTACTGGACCACAAACTAGCCCCACCACACATAATCGAGACTCTTCCAGATTGCACACTTACACCGTTGGGCAGAGAACCAGCTACAACCCATCTAACCGCAACCCCAGCGGATAGTAACCCACTTATAGTTGACAAAGCACCATGTCCACCACAGAGTACCCCCACACGAGCAGTTTGTAAAGCTACTGCAGTGCCCAAAGCACGAAGACCACCACAGCTAACCCAAACTCCACATTTAAAGCAGAAGAGCAACTATTCTCAGGTCAGATTCCGTAGCTATGGTCCATACTCCTTTGCTATTGCATAACTGTATTTACTCATACCAACTACTTTCGAATTTGAAGGATCCAATTAAAACTCCAATGGCGCAACAGGTATGTTTTAAAACTATTTCTTTAACTGGATTGTTGTTCTAACTTCTTGCTCTATGTTGATTTCAGTTTAAGTTGTATAAACAGTTATGTTCTAATGTGATGCACATTACAAGTGCTGGCAATGCTGTGTAGTTTCTCAAACTTATATTCTGTCTATGTTGTTGTGTCTTAAAAATATATGAGTTGAACTGTGTCTCTATCTTGATTAGGGAACATAAACTAGAATGATATGGACAATACAGTGACCATAGTACATAGATATATATTTGTTTCATGTTGTTATCCTGTCCACCTTACTACTAAACTGGTTTACCAAAATGAGTTTGGTATACTACAAGATAAACCTGTGATGTGTCTGCTTGTTTCTCTTGTAGTATGCAAACAAAATATTGGAGCAGAGCACCCCACTATGCAATGGTAGAGAAAGTAATGCAGATAAGGTTCAAGATAGTGAGACAACCCTGTTGGTCTCCAAGAAAGGTGATAAAAACGATCTTGTAGACAGTGAGAAAACCCCACAGTCCTGCGTTGATGTAGTGTTCGAGTTACTGGCCAGTACCGCTGGCACAAGCTCTTCGAACTCGCTGCCTGGATCACTTCGGCTTCTTCAGTTTCAGCTACAAGCTGAAAGGCATCAGTCATCCATGCTGCGGTAAGAAGCCGAAGGACAAAGGAAGTCCCTGCAGAATTCAGATGCGTACTTTCTTGTGCAACAGCAAGCGCTGGAGGATTTAAGCGCCAAACAAGAGAAAGTTAATAAGCTTGCTAAGCATCTTGCCAGCATTATGGGTACCCAGGATATTGTTTCTTGAACTCTTCTGAAGTGGTTTCAGTTCTGGACTTGTTTTGCTGCGGCGTTTATATGCTGTTGTGTTCCCTATATTTGCACTGGTGGTGAACTTTGATGCCCAGTGGATGTAATATGTGTAATAGCCGTGATATCCTAGCATAAGTTGCTTGCTTATTTATTTCCTTGTTGTCTTGTTTATTTGTTTGCTTGTAGTCAATGCAGTTCTTTTTCCGCGGTTTGCTAGTGGCTGCAATAACCTATTTTTTAAAACTAGGCCACAATAACCATGGGCTAATATTTACTGTAGTGACACTGGGCCTCCTATGGGGCATAGAAACAGTGGGCCTTCTACGGGCCGTAGAAATAGTAGGCCTTCTACGGGCCGTAGAAACATTGGGACTTCTACAGGCCGTAGAAACAATGGGCCTTCTACGGGCCCTATCATCAATGGGCCTTATACGGGTCGTATGATCGATTGGCCAAACATGGGCCAATAACAGGCCGCATTATGGCCGTAAACGGGCTAGAGTTGGAATCGTCCGTTCATGGACCGACCATAATGGGCCATCGTTAATAGGTTGTATTTGATGACGCTATGAAAACGGCCCAATGTATTAACGGACCACAAATGGGCCGACTGTAACCACGGACAGAATTTGGCCCACAAGTAGAAAATTGCATTAACGGGCCGTAAGTAAACTAATGCTCGAAATGAGCCCAAGAATAAATGGGCTCTGAGAAGGCCGAAAGATAACATGGGCTGGAAATGGCCCAACTGAATAACGGGCCATTAATGGGTATAAAGTGATACACTGTTCATTAGGGGCCAATTTCACCACGGGCCGTTAATGGGTCTAAAGTGATACACTTTTCATTGCGGGCTAGTTTCACCACGGGCCATTAATAGGCCAAGAGTTACATAGGGCCTCATATGGGCCGAAAGACGTCATGGGCCATACATGGGCCAGAAGTGAAAACGGGCTGGAATCATATTGGATGGCCCAGATGACGCTACTGGGCCTAATTCGGGTAGGGCGTAACGGGCCTTGGGTTAGTGGGCTGTAAATGGGCTATATGCGAACAGGCCGTTAACAGGCTTTCCATGGGCCGGCCCATCACCTTTTGACCAAGTCAAACGGACCGGCCTTTTCGCAGGAATGGGCCTCTGTTGGGCCGGGCCACGTGTCGACGTATCATAGGCGCCTTCTGTCCAATGAGTGGATGACATCTGTCCCAACAACGAGCCGACAGGTGTTTCCTCCAGCCAATGATGATTTTACACGTGGAAAATCCCCATTTGTCGGGGCTATTAACGGGTTATCGGATCCAAAACCCGACCCGATAGCTTAACGGCGTTCCGTTACGGTGGATGCCACGTGTCGGTCACCCTTGACGAAAGCACTTCTGTGACGCACGATTTGTCGTCATGGAAGTGGACACTTCCGTGATGATAATTTTGGTAATGTCATGGAACACTTCTACGACAGCACAGGTATGACTATCTTGATTCTGTCATAAATTTGTCATGGATGTACATGCATGACAAAAAACACGACCTACTGTGACAAACATGTAGCATCATGGAAGTGTTTTTTTGTAGTGTCAGATCATCGACAGTGGCTATTAAGTGGGTGGTGGGTGGGTGTCGGTGTCAAAACTGGCGGATCTCGGGTTAGGGGTCCCGATCTGTGCGTCTTAGGCTGATGGTAACAGGAAGCAAGGGACACAATGTTTACCCAGGTTCGGGCCCTCTCGATGGAGGTAAAACCCTACTTCCTGCTTGATTAATATTGAAGATATGAGTAGCACAAGAGTAGATCTACCACGAGATCATAGAGGCTAAACCCTAGGAGCTAGCCTATGATGGTATGATTGTAAATGTGATCGGCCTTCTAAGGACCATCCTCTCCGGTTTATATAGACACCGGAGAGGGCTAGGGTTTACATGGAGTCGGTTACAAGGAAGGAAATATAATATCTGGATCGCCAAGCTTTTCTTCCACGCAAAGGAGAGTCCCATCCGGACACGAGTCGGAGTCTTGAGTCTTGTATCTTCACGCTTCAATAGTCCGGACGATATATATAGTCCGGCTGTCCGGATACCCCCTAATCCAGGACTCTCTCAATAGCCCCTGTACCAGGCTTCAATGATGGTGAGTCCGGCGCGCAGTCTTGTCTTCGGCATTGCAAGGCAGGTTCCATCTCCGAATACTCCAATGTACCTATCACGACAAACAGTGTCCGGCATCTCATCAATGTTGTACTCCTTGGCTTCAGTGCCTCAATAATGACCATTTCCACGTGTCGAGCGAATGCGAGGAGTCGAGGCATTTTTGCATTTGCCACCCCCGATCCTTTGGGCTAACCATCTATTTGAAGAGACGGGGATTCCCAGATCCAAACCTCATTCTTCCCCCTCAAGCAAGCATCCAATAGAGCACCCCGAAAAAGCCATTCCAACATGGTCGGTCGTCGCAGCTCTTCTGCTCGCTCCCCTTGCCCCAAGCCGGGGGACTGGGGAGAGTGTTCAGTTCCTCATAGCCATTTGATAAAGTTACAAACCCAAGGGCTTCTCCCACCGGCGTACATGGTCCCAGTCCGAGTCGGAATAGCCACCTATAATGGCGGGGAACAAGCAGAGAGATCCCCTAATCCGTCTCCAGAGGAGCGAATATGCCTCATTCCACATCTGCTAAGGGGCGTCGAGTTTCCTATTCATCCATTCCTTCGCGGGCTCCTGGAGTTCTACGGCCTCCAGTTGTTACCCCAGCTTCCGTACTTCATATAGCAGGGTATGTCGCCCTTTGTGTGCTATTTCTAGGCTGCGAGGCTCATTTCGGTTTATGGAAGAAGTTGTTCTGCCTCGTCCCCCGCAACCAGGCATATTCCCTATGTCAAGTGGGCGGGGCCGAAGTATGGCGTATCGCCGAGACCGGATACCTATCCGGCACTCCCATGAAGGCACCAGCGAACTGGGCTTCAGAGTGGTTTTATATTGACGACGTCCCCCTTCGGGATCCAGTCCGGACAGGACTCCCAAAGTTCAGCAACGCCCCGCCGAGGGCACGTCTAAGCTGGCGCCCCCGAGGCCCCCAAGAAGAGGATATCAGGGAAATACATTTCTTGATGAGCAGGATAAAGTTACTGGCCAAATCCGGACTGATGATAGTCGAGGTCATGGCAATATGCATAATGCGGGGAGTGCAACCGATTCAATACCAGGGCAATCCCATGTGGCATTTCAATGGGGAAGACGATGCTACCCGTTGTGGTCATAAGGGTACAGACTCCGCCACTGCTCTGTCAAGGATACTGTCCGATTTATACAAAGCAGAGGAGGAAGACTTTCTTCACATCAAACCGCGGGACGGATTCTCCATGTACAATCCCCCAAACTGGGTAAGTCGTCATTCATTTTCCCACTTCACTTATTGTGGCGGTCCTTGCTAAGATTACCTGCCTCGATCTTTCTGAGCAGGAACTGAGGAGGGTCGTAGAAGGAATCTCCAGCCCTTCCCCGCAGCCAGAGGACCCCGAAAGGGCCCTGGATCCAGGACTTGAAGAAAACCCGAATATGGTCGTGGAGCTTGTTGACGGGATATTTTATCGGGCGAGCCATGACAGCGCCTCAGTGGCTATTACTGCCGATTATCCTGGACTGCTACCTTCGTCGCGTGTAAGCCAAGCCGAAGACTCGATCCTGCGAAGAGGACGCTTTCCTGATGTCATGCCTTATCCCTGAAGTGTCGTGTTTTTGCAGAGGCGACGATCGGAGCACAGGGCCGAGCCCCTAAGGACCCATCAGCCACAGGCGTCCGGATTGGGTAGGCTCAAGAGGAAGGTGGTTAGGGCCGACACGCCACTACAGAGGTAAGGAAACAACCTGTCATGTAATTATTGTTACTTGAAGTATAACATTGCCCTTTACATCCTGGCAGGAAGAGGAGTATCCGGACTATATTCGGGGATCCTACCAATCACGCCTCCACCAGTCGGGTTCCAGAACCGGCTTCGAGAGAGGAGGCGGACGTGGGGCCGACGCCGCATAGTCCTCCGACAGAGGACGCAGATATGCTCTCTGCCACGAATTCTGAAGTAGGGAGCGCCATGAATCACCGGCGTCGACGGGCCGTGCTTCTCAACAACATCTTTTCCGAAGAGGCATTTAATGCTTTGAATTTGGGAGACGCATACATCCGAGCTGCTCATGACGGGCTCGCCTGGGCGATGGACCAGTATACCAAAGATATACGGGTAAGAAAGTTTGATAAGCATGTATAGCAGTAGCCCCTGAGACTTGAAACGGTTGGAACAACAGTTTTAAGGATCAATTTTTGCGCAGGTTCTTGTAGATAAGAATGAGCAATTGTCTCGGGAGCTAGAGGACTGCAAGACCCAACTGAGGGCCACAGTTGCCAAGCTAGAGGAATCCCAGAAGGCCTCATCTGGTAACATTTAGCTCGATTGTACGAAAATGTACCAGTTAGCAACTGGCTGGTATGACAAGTTTAACAGAAAATTCTGCAGATAACCCCGGAGTAAATCTGGAAGGGGGGGATGACGAGTCGCATCTCCAGAGGCAACTAAAGGCTGGCGAGCACATTCTTACGCAAGTTAGGCAGGAGAAGAATACTCTCCAAGATGCCAATGTTCGGCTGGACATGGAATTGAAGGACGTCCGTGCGCAGCTGGCGGACTCTGTGAAGGAGAACAAAAGGCTTCGCCGCGGCATTTATGGTAAGTGCCTAGACGAACTGTAGCATAGTTCAGCGAGGAAGTATATTGAAAGAGTTTTGCTTGTAGGAATGCTGACGGGTCGCCCTGAGGAGGGGATGCCCGCATCTACTGGCGATTTACTGCAAGACCTCTCACAGCTGCACGAGTGAGCTCGGCAGGTGATGCAGGGCGTAGCGCGGGCCTTGTGGACATCAAGCTTCCTGCCAAATGGCATGGGGGAGCTAGTGGACATGCTTCAAGGAGCACGGCGGCGCTTCCAATTGTGGAAGATGTCGGCCTCCCAGCAAGGTGCAAGGGAAGCATGGGCCATGGTGAAGACGCGCTACACTAAGCTGGACCCGAACCATATGGCCGAAGTCGGGCCAACAGGGCCAGATGGGCAAGAAATTCCCATGAGTCTGGTATTTGACCAGGTGGCGTTAGCCGCAAAATATTCTCAATAGGATTGTAAGTTGGATAGCTTGCTGGATGGTATGGAGGAGGAATATAGTCAGTCCAAGTGACTGTGTAATTCGATGGACATAAGTAGCCCCTATCCGGATTAAAATCATTTGTCATGGCGGACCTTTTCGCTTCATCCCCCGGATCCTACAGTCCGGGGTGTGTCCGAATACCCGCTCGGTTATACAAAACTGGAGTATGCATGGAGACCAGGTGTAGGGTACATAAGTGCTTGAACAGATAAGTACCCAACTAGTTATGTTATATTACATGGATAGTAAGAAACATCTTCCAGGGAGAATAGTTTTGTTAAGGGTTCCTTTCCCTGGGTAAGCATGCAACAAGGCACATGTCCGAACTGCGAACCGTAGCGCAGGATACAAAACTTCTGGGGATTTATGTTATGATAAACAAAGACATCTTTTGTTCACCGACCGAATATTCTCTTAAGGAAACTAGCTTTCGGCTTCACCAAGTCTGAGGTACACATCCGGTTGAACTGGTAGTAACAATCGCAGAGGTGCTCCCCTTATGCCCTAGCCGAATTAACGGGAACATAGGGCATAAACACAGGAGCCAGGCAACCCACCTTGGCCACATCTTAAGTCATATCGATGCATATAATGGTGAAGAAAAGGCACACATGGAAAATGCATGTGTGACGGGCAAAAAGCCTTTTAGAGTAAGTTATGTTTAGCTTCCGTATAGGAAGCCCCCAGGTATTGCTTACACACATAGTGCGGCCAGAGTAATTCCGGAGTCCGTACTGTATTAAATACTTTGTGTGAACAGAAAAAGGATCGAGAAAGGAAGACGGAGGGAGCATAATTAAAAAGGAGGAGGTAAGGAGACAAACACTGAGTTCGGCGCTAGGCGTAGAATCTCCGGAGTCTGGCCGCATTCCATGGGTTCGGCTCGAGTTTGTTATCGAACACATTACGTAAGCGGTACGCTCCTCTGGTGATAACTTTGTCAATGGCGAAGGGACCTTCCCACTTGGGTTTGAGCTTGTCCTTCTTCTTCTCCGGTAAGCGCAGAACGAGCTTGCCAATATTATAAGTTTTGGCCCGCACTTCTCTGCTTTGGTATCATCGATCCTGTTGCTGATAGAATGCGGAACGGGCCTTCGCAATGTCGCGCTCCTCCTCCAAGGTGTCCAAGTTATCCTGCCGATCTAACTCAGCTTCCTTCTCTTCGTACATGCGTACGTGTGGCGAATCATGTATTATGTCGCAGGGTAGTATTGCTTCCGCGCCGTACACTATAAAAAATGGTGTATATCCGGTGGTGCGATTCGGCGTGGTCCGCAGCCCCCAGAGTACGGAGTCGAGCTCCTCGACCCAATGAGTGTCCGACTCTGTCAAGGATCGTACTAGTCTGGGTTTGATGCCGCTCATGATGAGACCGTTTGCCCGTTCGACCTGGCCATTTGTTTGAGGATGGTAGACAGAAGCATAGTCGAGCTTAATGCCCATTTTGTCGCACCAAGTTTTCACTTCATCGGCTGTGAAATTTGAGCCATTATCGGTGATGATGCTATGGGGGACATCGTATCGGTGTACAACCCCGGATATAAAGTCTATCACTGGTCCGGATTTGGCCGTTTTCACTGGTTTGGCTTCTATCCATTTGGTGAGCTTGTCTACCCTGACCAATAAGTATTTCTTCTTGTGGCTTCCCCCTTTAAGGGGTCCAACCATATCCAGCCCCTAAACCGCGAAGGGCCAAGTTATGGGGATTGTTTGGAGAGCGGTGGGGGGCATATGACTCTGATTGGCAAAGAGCTGGCAATCGACGCAGTGTTGGACGAGGTCCTGTGCGTCTGCTTGGGACGTCGGCCAATAGAATCCCGTACGGAAGGCCTTGCTGACTAGTGCTCGCACCATGGCGTGGTGCCCGCCCAGTCCGGCATGGATTTCGTCCAAGAGCTGCCGCCCTTCCTCTTCGGAGATGCACCTTTGGAGCACTCCGGTTGCACTTTTCTTATAAAGTTCCCCTTCATGGACTATGTAAGCTTTAGAATGCCGGACGATGTAGCGTGCTTCATTTTGGTCTTCGGGGAGCTCCTACCTATTTAGGTAGGCCAAGAAAGGCTCAGTCCACGGGGCGATGACAGCCATTATTTCATGGGCTGAAGATGTTATTTCGGTGGTAGAGCCTCCTATTATATCTGATAGTTTGGAATCTGGGGATGTATTTAGATCCGTGCTGGTATTGCCGGACTCCCCTTCCCATACCATGGATGGCTTGAACAGCCTTTGCAGGAATATATTAGGTGGGATAGGGTCGCGTTTAGCGCTGATGCGGGCAAGGACATCTACCGCTTGATTGTTTTCTTGAGCCACATGGTGGAATTCGAGCCCCTCGAACTGAGCTGACATTTTAAGGACGGCATTACAGTAGGCCGCCATTTTCGGATCCTTGGCATCAAAGTCTCCGTTTATTTGTGGGATTGCGAGGTTTGAATCCCCCGCACCTCTAGGTGTTGAATGCCCATAGAGACTGCCATCCGAAGACCATGCAACAGAGCCTCATATTCGGCTGCATTGTTGGAGTCTGTGTATAATATTTGGAGGACGTATTGGACCGTGTCTCCGGTGGGAGACGTCAGGACTACGCCTGCTCCCAATCTGGCCAGCATTTTAGAGCCATCGAAGTGCATGATCCAGTTAGAGTACGCGCCGTACTCTTTTAGGGAGTTCGGCTTCCGTCCATTCGGCGACAAAGTCAACTAATACTTGCGACTTGATAGCCCGCCGAGGCTTGTATGTTATGTCGAACGGAAGGAGCTTGATGGCCCATTTGGCGATCCGGCCCGTGGCATCGCGGTTATTTATTATATAGTTTAGTGGTACTTCGGAGGCCACCGTAATCGAACACTCTTGAAACTAGTGTCGTAGCTTTCGGGATGCCATGAAGACCGCGTATGCTATTTTTTGATAGTGTGGGTATCGGGATTTGCATGGGGTGAGGACTGTGGATACGTAATAAACCGGCTTTTGTAGCGGGAATTTGTATCCGTCAACCTCTTGTTCGACGACGAGTACTGCGCTTACAACTTGATGTGTTGCAGCTATGTACAGCAGCATAGGTTCGCCGATATTTGGCGCTGTTAGGACTGGGTTATTGGCCAATAAGGTCTTTATTTCATCGAGTCTGGCCGCGGCTGCATCTGTCCACACGAAGTGTTCGGTGCGCCGAAGAAGGCGGTAAAGAGGTAATGTCTTTTCTCCTAACCTAGAGATAAAGCGGCTCAAAGCAGCCACGGATCCAGCTAGTTTCTGGATGTGTTTGAGGTCTGTTGGTATAGCCAACTGCGACAAAGCTCGGATTTTTGCCGGATTAGCTTCAATTCCTCTATTGGAAATGATGAAGCCCAGCAGTTTTCCAGAGGGGATGCCGAAAATGCATTTCTCTCGATTCAGCTTGATGTCATATGTTCGGAGGTTGTTGAACGTAAGCCTCAAGTCCTCTATTAGGGTTTCGACGTGTCTTGTTTTTATGACTACGTCGTCCACGTATGCCTCCACTGTTTTGCCGATTTGCTTTCCCAGGCATGTTTGAATCATGCGTTGATAGGTTGCGCCAGCATTCTTAAGCCCGAAAGGCATAGTGTTGAAGCAGAAAGGGCCATATGGCGTTATGAAAGCTGTTGCAGCTTGGTCGGACTCTGCCATCTTTATTTGATGGTATCCAGAGTATGCGTTGTGGAAACATAGCGAGTCGTGTCCTCTTGTGGCATCGATGATTTGATCGATGCGAGGGAGGGGAAAGGGATCCTTGGGGCAAGCCTTGTTGAGGTCTTTGAAGTCGACGCACAGGCGCTAGGATTTGTCCTTCTTTGGTACCATTACCAAGTTCGCCAGCCAATCCGGATGCTTGATATCTCTGATGAATCCGGCCTTGAGTAGCTTGGCTAGCTCTTCCCCCATGGCTTGTCGTTTGGGCTCTGAAAATCGCCTTAGGGTCTGTTTAACAGGTTTGTATCCCTTTAGTATGTTAAGGCTATGTTCGGCCAATCCGCGAGGGATGCCCGGCATGTCCGATGGGTGCCAGGCGAAAATGTCCCAATTCTCGCGTAAGAAGTCTTGCAGTGCAGCGTCCGTAGCGGGGCTCAACTATGTCTCAATGGAAGTTGTCTTCATGGGGTCCGTTGGGTGGACTTGGAATTTGACTATCTCATCTGCGGGTTTAAATGAGGTGGACTTGGGTCGCTTGTCGAGTATCACGTCTGTCGGATTTCGGGTTCCGGCAGACCCTTAAGGTTCGAACTCTGGGGTGCGCACGGAGATCACTCCCTCTACCAACATGCGTCTCGTCGCCTCGCAAAGGATCTAATCTACATGAAGAACAACACAAGGGACACAAGGTTTATACTAGTTCAGGCCACCATTGTGGTGTAATACCCTACTCTAGTTTGTGGTGTGGTGGATTGCCTCAGGGGCTGATGATGAACAATACAAATGAAGAACAGCCTCGCGAGGGGTGTTCTCGCGTGGGTGGTTCTGGCTAAGGTTCGATTGTCCGATCCCCCTCTTTTGAGAGTGGCTAGTCCTATTTATAGAGCAAGGCCCTGTTCCTCTTCCCAAATATTGAGCGGGAAGGGCGCCAACAATTGGCCATTTTGAAGGGGAACATCTAGTACACTTATCCTGACTAAAGTTGGTCCTCGCCTGCCAAAGACTCTGACGATGACGCCGGCTTGGGCTCCACGATGACCTCCATCTTGCCGTTCTGCTGGTCTTGGTCTTGTTGCACCGAAATGGTTGCCTTTGCTTGATACCCTTGCCTGCGCTTGCCCCCTTTGCACCAAAGAGGAAACAAGGACCCTGCGCAGGCCAGCACCCGCCTGGCGCCCGCTTGGCTTTGGTCGTCATGGCTTGCATCGTGGGCACCTCGTGAGGTACCCCGCCTTGACCTCTCCGCCTCCTCGCGAGCCAGCCTGACGAGGCCGTGCCTGAGGAAGCTTCCTGTCGTCCGCCCCGCGAGGCTTGGCCCCTCGCGAGGATCTTGAGCATGTGTCGATGAAGATGGGCCGTACTGGGCCACTCCTTGATCCACGCCGCAGGCCGCAGGCAGGCAAGTCTGGGTACCCCCATTCCCAGAACACCGACAGTAGCCCCCGGGCCCAAGGCGCGCCCGGACTTGGCTTAGCAGAGAAGCGAAGGGGTAAGTGCGAAGCGCCACGGGCCCCAACAGCCTGCAGCCTTGGGCACCGCATGGCGGTTGATTGGACGTGGGCGTCCCTGTTTCCCTATGCCCCCTTATTTCGCGGCCGGCTAGGCGGACCCGTGGTTGCACACAGTCATCCCTCTTTTCGCCGTTCGCGTGTCTCCTGCTCTTCCTCCCCTTGAGCTCCAACCTCCGCTTCTAATCCAATCTCGAACTCTCCCCCTTCCTGTCGCCATGGCGCCAACGAAGAAGGAGAAGGGGAAGAAGCTTGCGCCTTCGCCTCGCTCACCGCCGTCGGCGGCTCCTGCCGTCGATCAGTCGATCATACTCAATCTAGAAGCCCTGGACAAGGTCAGCTCTGCCCTCGCCACCATCTTCAACGAGTGTGGGAGGACGACGGTCTGGCCCGCATCTCACTTCTCCATTGAAAGAATAGTCACCGAGGTCCGGTACTTCACCGACGCCCTGTGGGCGGGACTGGTTCCCTCCTTTTCCGATTTCTTCAACGTCATACTTTCCCATTACCAGATCCACATGATGCTTTTGGGTCCCGAATCCATTGCTCTCCTTGCCGTTTTTGCTTTTGTTTGCGAGGCGATGGTGGGAATTCCTCCTTCAGTTGCCTTGCTGCGCCATTTCTTCTCTTTGCGCCTCAGCGACCCTACTCAATGCTCGGGGTGTGTGAGCTTCCTCACTGCAAAAGAAGCGGCTGCCTCGGGAATTGATTTCAGTCTTCCTCCGCCTGCGGCTGTGTTCCAAGAGCGGTGGTTGTACATGGATGTCGGAGTGCCCAGCCCCTTGCTCTCGTAGCCAACCTTGCCCGCTGTCCCCAACTCAGGCTGGGATCATGAGATGCTTACGAGCCCCCGGCTCGCCTTTGTCTGGTGTCGCTTCGGGAACTTGAGGGCGCTCGGCGTGACGACTCCCAAGGTGGTGAAGGAGTTCCTTCAGAGCCGCATTTCCCCTCTCCAGCATCATTCCCGTCGGATGTGGGCCTTTGGGGGGCGTGAAGACCGCATGAGGCTCTAGAAGGAAGATCTGGCTCCTGAAGTGCTGAGGAAGGTTCTCATGATTCTGACCGGGGATCCTTCCCCTGGCAGCCTCCGGCAAGGGGGTACCCTGCTGTACCTTTGCTCAGGCAGGGCTGATTTTGTGAAGCAGATGCCCAGCTTCGATGAATGGGGGCTGCACCCAGTAGGCCTCATGGGACCTCGTGAGAACCCAGTTGCGGTGGTTTCCCTCCTGGTTGCCCGCGGCGGTCCTTCCTCGAGTGGTGGAGCTGGGAGGCAAGGGCCGTCGGGGGCTGAGGGGGTTGCTGTCGAGATAATGACGCCGCGCGGAACTCCTGAGGTGGCAGCTCCTGAAACCTGCCTGCGGCAGCCGCAGGCGTCGAGCTGTGCCCTACGGCTCTCGTGGCAGAGGCTCCCGAGGCCCCGGCCACCCTCCATGAGGCGGTGTCCGGCGGCGTGCCACAGGGCAATGCCTCTAACGCCGGTCTACTTGGCACTTCTTCCTTACCGCAGACTGACCCTTGCGCCGAGCTCCTACGCCGCTTTCGCGTGGACTTCGAGGCCCTCCGAAAGAGAAAGGAGGCCTTGGGTGGTGATGATTACCCCTGCCGCCTATTAAAGCGTAGGAACTACTTCACCATTGACGAGTAAGCCTCCTCCTTTCTTGGTCCCTTATTTTCCTGTTGCTTCAGCTGACCATTGCCCTGCATGGCCCTTCCTGCCGAGCTCATGGAGACGGCTGAGGAGCCATCCCCCCAGGCCTTGATCTCTCCACCGGCTCCAAGCGTCCCGAGTTCGAGTACTGCCCTTGTTGTGAGGTCGGTCGGAGAGGTGAGCCATCCTGCGGAGCATCCTAATTCTGCACACCTCCTCCGCGAGCTCTCCCGGGGCACAGCCAGCCTGCCCCGAGCTCCTCCTTTGGTCGTGGACAGCGACTGGCTGAGGTCGATCTCGCATTCTTACTCGGAGGACGGACCGGCTCTGGGCCAGGCTTCCGGCGGGGCGTGCCCGACCATCGCGAGGGTGCCAGCCCCGAGCCCCCTGCCCAGAGGAGGCATGTCGGTTCGCGGCCCTCCGTGCGCGCCAGGGGCGGAGGACGATGTGGAAGACATGCTCGAGCGTGCTCGGGAGCACCGCACCCTTCGCCAAGGGTTCCTCTAGAGGGCGGCTGTTGCAGTGAGCCAGTTCGGTGTAGAGCTTGCGGCGAGGACGCGCGCCTTGAGGCCGAGGGCCTGCGTCTTGCTGAGGAGAGGCGCAAGCTGAAGGTGGCCGTTGCCCTTGCGCGCCATCAGCGTGATCTCAACAATGCGAAGGCCGAAGCATCGCTGGCAGCTTCGCGGGAGCCCTGCTCCCAAGCCGTCGAGGAGGCCTGGGAGGCAGACCGACGGTGCAAGGCTGTAGAGGAGCGGGCGTGGGAGCTCCAGGCCTGGGCAACTCCCTGGAGCAGCAAGTGGAGCTACGCGAGGCGGCCCTTGTGTTGATGAAGGGGGCTTCGGTTGACCAGGCGGAGCTCTAGAGGCGTGAGGAGGCGCTGATGCTGGAGGCCACTAAGCGCACCCTTGACCTCGAGCGGTTGGAGATGAGAAAGCGCCTGGTGGCATAGGTGGAGGATGATGTCGCCGCGCGGGAAGCCCGGACCCTAGAAGAGGTTGACCGCCGGGTGGCGGAGGCCCGCTCGAACCTTGAGCACGAGTATGGGGAAAGGCTGGAGCTGATCAGGGTCGAAGCAGAGGGATGGACCGCCGTCCTTAGGGCCAGGCTGGATGAAGTGACGCGGCGTGTGGACGCTTCCAGGGCCTCCCTTGGCGCAGCGCAGGTGGAGCTGGCTTCCTCCCGCGCCGAGGCGCTCCTTCTCCATCAGAGGGTTGACGAATCTGAGGCCATCGCGCGGCAGAACAAGGACGAGATACGTCAGCGGCAGACCTTGGAGCACATGCATGGCCCTATGCTCCGCGCGCTCCGGGAAAGAGCTAACGCGGCCCTGGGCAACATCTGCGAGGCGGCCGTTGGGGAGCCTCATGAGGTTAACTATGCTGGTAACCTTCAGTTCTTCATTGATGTGGTGACGCAGCTGGAGACTCGGTAGGGTAGGGCCGACAGGCTGGTGGAGGAGAGGAGCCGAGCCCTGCTCGGACGCGCTTTTTCTCGCGTCTTCAGTCATCTTCAGAACATGGATCCCCACTTTGACTTCAACGCCGCCATTGCACTGGTACCCGCGGCCATCCGGGGCGATCTGGCGCATTGGGTGGAAGACAATGTGGACGCCCTTGTTAGGGCCTTCACCGCTGATGACGACGGCATGGTCGTGGCTGATGATGAGGGTGGCTTGGTGAATGGCCCAGATGCTGATGACGGTGATGTAGAGGGCGATGGCGAGGCCAGCGACGCCAGTGATGACTCCAGAGGTGCCCCTGAGGATGCATTGGGGGATTTATCTGATTGACCGCGCGTTATTCCTACTTTTTACCCTGTGCAAAGAGAGTTCGGGCTTGGCCCTGAAGGTTGTAAGAGCATTTTGGGAGGGGGGGCTCGTGTAAAAACTTGCAGTTAGCGTATTTGTAGACATGATGTCGCCTACATGCCTATGCCGAGCAATTGGTCGTGTGATGAGTCAGTTGACTTGTTTACCTTCGACCCGCATGGGCCTTGAGTGAGCCTGCGGGGGGCCGCAGTGTCCCGAGTGCCTCTTGACTGAACCCACCGAACCTGTAATGAGAACCTCCTGAGAGGGTGCGGCGACAGCAGTCCGGGCTGCATGCATGCTTGGCCTGGCCCGACTCGTGAGGGGCTCGCGAGGGGAGGTGGCTGAAGCTGGATGGACGCAAAGCGGTAGCCAGAACACGAGAGATTGCCCGAACGAGACTAAACACGCCTTCCCCGAACACACGCAAGTCTCAAGCTCAAATCCAACTTAAATTCAAACAGAGGAAATTCGACGACCAAGAGAAAGGCAAAAAGCAGAAAGGTCGCATCCGGCACCTAGTCTAGTCTTCGACGTCTTCTCACCAGTGCGGAGCTAAGTGCTGCCACTGGGCATGGGCGGGAGCCCCCGAGGCCCGAGGGCAGCTCTACGAAGACTCCGGGGCGTGTACAGCCCCACTCATTATTATGTGAGAGTGTCACGGGGCGGCGAGCTTCACAGGCACTGGGCCTTCTTCACAGGTACCGGCCTTGCTTCATATCGCCAGACGAGGGCCCCGCCTTGCGCCACACTCTATTGCCATCAATGACGGTCGGAGACCGAGGACGCCGCCGATGGGATAGAGCGGTCGCCATCGGTTCCCCTGACGACCACGGGTCCTCTGCCGGGGGTAGGCCCTAAGGCACCTCCCCGGTAGAGGGCCTACCTCCTGAGGACGCCTTGCTCCGAGCACCGTGGGGGTGAGGCCGGATCTCGGCCCCTTTCCTGCAGCCCCCGGTGCCCTCCTCCTGAGGGGTAGGAAGCTGCTGGATTGGGGCAGCCATCTGCCGCGACGACCTGTACCTCCTGTGATCCATGGTTAGCGTAAGCCTACTCCTGAGGAATTAGCGGTACCCGATAGTCGCTGCCTCTGGCGCGGTCGACGAGGCTCTCCCGGGGCTCCTAAAAGAGCTCAGCTTCTGGTGTCTCTTCCAACAGCCTGGGCCAAGGAACGAGCCATGGTCTTCCTCCAGCGCGCGCCCTTGATCCACCATGTGGGGCACATACGCTTCCGGGGCCGCCGCCCCGAATGCCTCGCTGTAGTGCCCCGTGTGCCATGCAGTCCTGCTTGAAGTGCCAACTTGGGGGTGATAGCGCAGCGGCCCACCGGGACTGTGGGCTATAGTGAATCCCCCTTCGCTGGTCGGAGGCGGAGCCGGCACTGTTGGCAGCCCGGCACTGATGGCCAGGTTGGCATTGGGGAGGCCTTGGAATTCGCCCGGAGCTGTGCGGGCGCGTGCGGGGCCTCTGTGCGGTCCGCCCTGGACCTGAGACGGCGACTGGGTGCAGAAGGGGTGAGCCCCCGAGGCGGCGGAGCCCAGGAGCTCTGCCACCCGCTCTAGTAGCACGTCGTGGCCGCCCTCCAGCAGCCTGCATTGTAGTAGCTCTCGGGCCACCGTGAGCGTGGCCCTTGAGTTCGCCTGCTCCCGTCGGGTGTACGGTGCCGTGGCTACGGCGTGGCTTGAGGCCCTTGTTGCCGACCGCACCTGCTGCAGCGTGAGAGCTGGCGCCGCCTGGCCGCATCGCTCGCGGCCCGCAGCGCCCTGTGGACCGCGGGCTGCCTGGGGCACAGGGTTGAGGTCGCCTGGGCAAGCGGCTCTGTGCGGGCAGGCCAGGCCGCCCAGGGATCGGGGTTGCCCGTTGGGTCACCGGACATGATGCGATGATGCGATGGTACGCGAGGCGGCGGAAGAAAGATTCCGGCGCACCCCTACCTGGCGCGCCAAATGTCGGATTTCGGGTTCCAGCAGACCCTTAAGGTTCGAACTCTGGGGTGCGCGCGGAGATCACTCCCTCTACCAACACGCGTCTCATCGCCTCGCAAAGGATCTAATCTACACGAAGAACAACACAAGGGACACAAGGTTTATACTAGTTCAGGCCACCATTGTGGTATAATACCCTACTCTAGTTTGTGGTGGGGTGGATTGCCTCAGGGGCTGATGATGAACAATACAAAGGAAGAACAGCCTCATGAGGGGTGTTCTTGCATGGGTGGTTCTGCCTAAGGTTCGATTGTTTGATGCCCCTCTTTTGAGAGTGGCTAGTCCTATTTATAGAGCAAGGCCCTGGTCCTCTTCCCAAATATTGAGCGGGAAGGGCGCCAACAATTGGCCATTTTGAAGGGGAACATCTAGTACACTTATCCTGACTAAAGTTGGTCCTCGCCTGCCAAAGACTCTGACGATGACGCCGACTTAGGCTCCACGATGACCTCCATCTTGCCGTTCTGCTGGTCTTGGTCTTGTTGCACCGAAATGGTTGCCTTTGCTTGATACCCTTGCCTACGATTGTGCCCTTTGCACCAAAGAGGAAACAAGGACCCTACGCAGGCCGGCGCCCGCCTGGCGCCCGCCTGGCTTTGGTCATCATGGCTTGCGTCATGGGCACCTCGTGAGGTACCCCGCCTTGATCTCTCCTCCTCCTCGCGAGCCAGCCTGACGAGGCTGTGTCTGAGGAAGCTTCCTGTCGTCCGCCCCACGAGGCTTAGACCCTCGCGAGGGTCTTGAGCATGTGTCGATGAAGATGGGTCGTACTGGGCCACTCCTTGAGCCATGCCGCAGGCCGCAGGCAGGCAAGTCTGGGTACCCCCATTCCCAGAATGCCGACAACATCATCCCTGTCCACGGTGGCACTCAGTGTTGTTAATTCTTCTGCTGCTAGGGCTTCGGATAGTGCTTCCAAACCTAGTGATGCGGTTTTGTTTTCGGCGCGGAGTGTGACGTCCGGATCACTAGCTAGAGTGATGATTCCATTGGGTCCGGGAATTTTAAGCTTCATGTACCCGTAATGGGGTATAGCTTGAAAGCTCGCAAATGCGTCCCACCCTAGAAGGGCGTGGTATCCGCTGCTGAAAGGAGCCACTTGGAATGTGATTTCTTCGGACCTATAATTCTCTCGGGTGCCGAATACCACATCGAGTGTGATTTTCCCCGCACATCGTGCTTCCCGACTAGGGATAATTCCCCTAAAGGTTGTGCCGCTTTGTTCGATGCGGCTTTTGTCAATTTCCATCTTCTTGAGTGTTTCTTCGTAGATCAAGTTTAATCCGCTTCCGCCGTCCATGAGTACTTTAGTGAGACGAAAGCCGTCCACTATTGGGCTAAGGACCAGAGCGGCTGGTGCCCGGATGGTCTGGAATTGGGGTTCGTCACTGGCATTGAAACTTATAGCAGTGTCGTTCCACGGGTTTATTTTTGCCACATGGCAGATTTCAGCGGAGCTTCGATGAGCTCGCTTGCGCCTATTGGTTGAGGCGAAAGTCTCGAAGACTGTTAGTACCATATTGTGTTCCTTGGCTGGATGTTGTTCTGCTTTATGGCTCTCGAGGAGATCCTCTCCACTTTTTGCTACCTGCCGGAGTATCCAACATGCCCTAAGGCTATGGTTTGGCGTTGCGTCCGGCGTACTATGGAGCTTACGTGGCCCATTGAGCCATTCTTCCAATACGGTTCCACTCCCTGGGGCGGGTTTCGACTTCTTGGGGATTGGATCGGCCGACCTTCGAGAGTTCGACCATTTAGTTCGGACAAAGGTTCTGGTGAGGGCCGTACTATCCCAAAATTCCGTTTGGGTTTTCTAGGCGCTTTCCATCGCACAATACTTCTGTACTATGGTTGCAAAGTCCGCAAAGTTTATCATGTCACGGCGGCTTATAGCATTAAGGAGTCCTTTTTTCATGCGGTTTTTGTAGAAAAGTGAGACTACGTCCTCCTCATGGCAGCCCTTGACCTTGTTGAGCGCAAGGAGGAATCTGGCCCAGTAATGATGTACGGTCTCCTGGGGCTCTTGCCTGATGCGGGAGAGACGGTTTAAGTCCGGGTGGGTGTCGTTGGCTGAATCCGGATTTTGATCCAGTCTAACACCCAAGGGCATGGGAGGTTCCGAGCCCGACAGCCCGGGATCCGGAGTCTTTGCCAATCTCTTCGGCCCAACGCCCAATTCTAAGTCCGGGACCCGGGTCATTTCTTCCTCTCAGCAGGTGTTCGATCCACATAGTTCGGTGATCCGGACATAATTCATCCTCAGAGTTGAGGGGCAACCCGTGTGCGGTTCCTCCACTACCGCTATCTCATGGGTGGCCGGCGGGGATCTAATGTCCCTTTGGTCGGGTTTAATCCCAATCCGGTCATAGTCCGTAGCGACTCGCAAAGCGGCGATGTGATCCAAGAGCTCATTAAGAGAGGAGAGCTCTATCGGATCCATCTGTTTGGCAAGCTCCGAATTGATACGAAGGTTATGCGTGATGACCCGAGAGGCCATCGTTGGCGCGACAGCCAATGGGGCGGCCATCGTGAAGCCGCTAAGTGGGAGAATTTGGCCTACAGCCAGTGCTCCTCTAGAGATGATGTCATCCTTGACAACGAGACGAGCCATTGAGCCTTGCACCGACGACACAGAGGAACTCTCAATGAAAGCACCAATGTCGGTGTCAAAACTGGCAGATCTCGGGTAGGGGTCCCGATCTTCTGTGTCTTAGGCTTATGGTAACAGGAAGCAAGGGACACAATGTTTACCTAGGTCCGGGCCCTCTCGATGGAGGTAAAATCCTACTTCCTGCTTGATTAATATTGAAGATATGAGTAGTACAAGAGTAGATCTACCACGAGATCATAGAGGCTAAACCCTAGGAGCTAGCCTATGATGGTATGATTGTAAATGTGATCGGCCTTCTAAGGCCCATCCTCTCCAGTTTATATAGACAGTGGAGAGGGATAGGGTTTACATGGAGTCGATTACAAGGAAGGAAATATAATATCCGGATCGCCAAGCTTGTCTTCCACACAAAGGAGAGTCCCATCCAGACACGAGCCGGAGTCTTGAGTCTTGTATCTTCACGCCTCAATAGTCCAGACGATATATATAGTCTGGCTCTCCGGATACCCCCTAATCCAGGACTCCCTCAGTGGGTAACGAATTTCTTCGTCGCCTGCCTCCCACACGGGCTGGACATAGTTCGGCCAGGAATCTCCTATTAGAGAGAGAGACCTTAATGAATTTAGCACATCGCCAAAGGGGGAGTGCTAAAAAATATCCGCGGTGGTGAACTCCATTACTGGAGCCAAATCGGACTCGATGGGTCCGGGCGCGCGCAGTTCGGAACACTCATCCGGACACAGGTCTAGGGGTCTGGTGATGCAGGTTCCCTTAACAGCGGAGTCTGCGCTCGGTTCTATCGCCAAAGAGTATGCGGCCTCCGTGGAGGGGTCCATCCAGCCATCCTTGGACAACGTGATCTGCCCTGGATTTAGGTCCGGAGCAGCTGCAGGGGCGATATCCTGAATACTGTCTGACAGCAGATTTAGGTCGTGCTCATCGTGACTGTTCGGCTCTCCTGATGTAAGCCCGAATCCGTCGAAGATCAAGTCTCTGCAGACATCGGCCGTGTAATTCAAGTTTCCGAACCTGACCTGATGGCCAGGGGCGTAGTTGTCGATCTGCTCCAGATGGCCAAGTGAGTTGGCCCGCAGTGCGAAGCCGCCGACCATGAAGATCTGTTCGGGGAGAAAAGTCTGCCCTAGACTGCGTTGGTTGAGGGAGCCATCGAGCCTTAGAGCAACAACACAGAGGAACTCTCAATGAAAGCACCAATGTCGGTGTCAAAACCGGCGGATCTCGAGTAGGGGGTCCCGGACTGTGCGTCTAAGGCGGATGGTAACAGGAGGCTGGGGACACGATGTTTTACCCAGGTTCGGGCCCTCTCGATGGAGGTAATACCCTACTTCCTGCTTGATTAATCTTGATGATATGAGTATTACAAGAGTTGATCTACCACGAGATCGAAGAGGCTAAACCCTAGAAGCTAGCCTATGGTATGATTGTTGTTGTCCTACGGACTAAACCTCCGGTTTATATAGACACCGGAGGGGGCTAGGGTTACATAGAGTCGGTTACAAAGAAGGAGATCTATCATCCGAATCACCAAGCTTTCCTTCCATGCAAAGGAGAGTCCCATCCGGACACGGGACGAAGTCTTCAATCTTGCATCTTCATAGTCCGACAGTCCGGCCAAAGTGTATAGTCCGGCTGTCCGGACACCCCCTTATCTAGAACTCCCTCAAGCATTAACACCAAGACAGTACCTGACCGAGTCAAGTTGCAGTTGCATGCTCCTTTATATGTAATCTCACAGTTTGATGTACACTAACACTTTCCATATTCGTTGTTGAACTAGCATCACGGCGCAAGCGGAAACAGACATCAGGGATAATGATTGACAGATTAACAAAATCTAAAGGAGGAAGAATGGAGATCTATTTTGAGGCAGGTTTAAAAAGGCCATGTGATGCTACAGAGTCAGCCAAGTTAGTATCAGAGGCAGCTGTTGCCATTAGGTGTCATGCATATATCCTCCCAACGTGGATCCAGTACAGGAATGAGAAAGATCATACCCAGTTTAACACCTTCCTTGACCATTTATCTGTAAGTAATGTTATTCATCGCAATTAGTAATATTGTCTTGCTCTGTCCCATACTTTCTAGCTTCCTCCTAATAAGACTCACATTCTTTTTTCAATAGATGAGGTTCAAGTTGGATCCGAAAGATGATGCAACTAAACAAGCATGCACTCATGTTTTTCAGTCTGCTCTGCGACAGTATCTGTACCACCTTAGAAAATCTCACTTTGAAGGCAAGGCTAACAATGAAATCGCCCAAACATCTCCAGTGGAATATATTATAGATGAAGATTGGACAGCCCTCGTTAAACACTGGTCTGATCCAAAGTATTAGGTAGGCTATATGTATTTGATCAGACCACATATTGAACTTGTATTTATGTATGTGCCTTACAAGTATATCTTCTTCTAGGCTAACTGTTTGAAGAACAAAACCAACCGTTCTAAAGTGAAATTCCAACAGACAACAGGATCTTGTAGCTATATTGCACATTGCGAGGCTCTTGTAAATAGTTGCTACTTCCTTCTTTTCTGTGCCATATTATCGTATCTATATTGACTTGTTCCAAATACAGAGGAAAGCCAGTGCGGACCAAAAAGAACCTGAACCAAATGTAGTGCAAATCTTCAAGGATTTCCACACCAGCAAGATGAAGGGCATGAGCACACCAGTTCAACCCGCTATTGTAAGTCCTTACTCCTCCTGCCTTGAACTGATTGGTACTGTGATGTGTTAATTTAACTACTTGGTTTGTAGCCAGTGTCAGTTACTCTGTTCACTTTTATACATAGTTGTCTTAACGTATCATTTCACCTTACATGGTTTAAAAGAGATGAAGGATATTCTTTTGGTCTTGACCTGTAATCTAGTTGTTATGTTCACGTGCGCACACAATGATAAAATAGCATGTTTGTTTTATATCTGTTTGCCCATGATATGGATGATGTCATACTATGTTCATCCTACTTTAAACCATGTCTCTTTATCCTTAGATGTCAACGAATGTGAGGAAATAGACAATACAGTAGGCATGCTACATGGACATATGTTCCAAAAGTGATTTTATTATGTAGTTGGCACTAAAATACATGCTAATGTATTACAGTAGTTCACCAAAATAAGTTATGTATAAATGTTTAACCTACTTTGTTTGTTTTTGTCTCATTAGTAACTTATCTAGTACACTAATCTACAAGTTCAAACTTTCAGGAAGCTATGGAACAAATGAATGAACAGCCACAACCACCTGAAGGTGACGAGGCTACCATAGGCACAATGTCACCTCTTGCTGCAGTGCGTTAGTATCTCTCCACTAACAGTGCAAAAAAGCACCTTCCTGCATAATTCTCGGTTGGTTGTCAAGGTAACCTCGTCCAAATCGCCTACTGAACAAAATCTTCCTGCTAGACGGAGTGATATATCTGTGCTCCAGACACAATTCCAATCCCTAATGGATGTCCTTTCGGAAACAAGAATAGTGGTTGACAAATGTCGTCAAGATATGAATGGTTTTGAAACCAGACTATCAGACATTCGCTTCGTTGTTCAAGAGCAATGGCGGAAAAAAGGTGGAGATCATTGTCACATCCCTGGTCCTGTTATGCACTAGGCTAGACCCTCATGTGAGCATCATGTTTTAATTCAAATGAAATTTGAATTGAGGAATTTTCAAAAGCCTCAGAAGACCTCTAAAAATAACCAACATTTAAATCTCATCAAATGAGTCCAAAGAAATGTTCCTGTTACTCTGTGAAAATATTGGTAAGAGGTAAAATTCAAACCAATATTTTTGGAATCACAGAATTATTTATTTTTGGGCCTTTGACTTAAACCAATGACATATTTGAGTTGAATTTATTTCTATTATATAAGAAATAAAGTTCAAATATTTTTGTAAGTTGCCTATGACCTTGGACTAGTTCCTGAGCTCACATACAATTTACAGAAAGTTTTAGAAAAATGATTTGATATTTTAAATCAAATCAAAACCAATTGTAGAAAATAGAAAACTGAAATAATTAGAAAAAGGAGAGAGAGAAACCTACCTGGCCCAGCTCCTATTCCGGCCCAGCCCATCTCCACTCCCCCCTGTCGCCTTCCTCCTCGCGCCAGTAGGCACAGGCGCGTGGCCGACGCACGCCGGCGCACGCCCCGGCCACCTCCTGCTTGCCGCTCCACCTCGACACCCTGGACTCCTCCATGCGTGCCACGCCACCCCCTGGAACTCTCTCACTCTCTCCCGAACTCTTCCCCCTCCTCTGCTTCCTCTCTCTCACTCGCCCGAACGCAGCCGTCGCCGCCGACGAGCTCCCCCACGGCCACAGCCACCCCCTCGCTCCCTCTCCGCATCCCTGAGCTCCGTCCCGACCCCGTGGAGCTACACACACGACGCACGCGACCCCGGGAGGCCAGCAACGTCGCCATCGCCGTCGTCTTCCACCTCGGGCTCCGGCCACCATCGTCGTCGATCCGCCGCACGCAGGACGTCCCCGAGTCCTTCTTCGTTCCTGTGTCTGTCCCTTCGGGGAAATGTCATGCGATGAATACCGGAGTCCTGTTAGCCCGCTACAGCCCGGTTCACCGGAGTCCTGCTAGCCCAGTGCTACAGCCTGGATTCACTCGCTGATGACCGACACGTTCGATGCTGGGTTATGGATGCCTGTCCCTGTAAGTTTGTGCCACTTTGGGTTTACAACTAGCCATGTCAGCCCGGGCTCCTTATCATATGGATGCTAGCGACACTGTCATATACGTGTGCCAAAAGGCGCAAACGGTCCCGGGCAAAGGTAAGGCGACACCCGTGGGAATACCGTGCGTGAGGCCGCAAAGTGATATGAGGTGTTACATGCTAGATCGATGTGGCATTGAGTCGGGGTCCTGACAATCATGCAGCTCCATCAGATTCTACAGCCTGAAACATTAGCACTCAGGTCAAATGATTTGTGCTTCTATACATCTGATGGTGCTTTTATCTGGAAGGAATGTAAACTTTATGCCAACATGCCTTTTGTTTAATGGTTGTAATTTATTTTGTTGTGATACAACATTTATCATGCTGCCACAGGCTGAAGTAATTATGATGCTATTTTTGTATAGTGTAGGTTTATCTTAGTAATGTATTCAGCCAAAAGCTAGCCCAACATGCCAACATTCCAATTGGGCTAAAGATGATTACGGGCCAAAATTTGCATGTAGCCCACTAAAAATATCTGGGCCTAAATCAGCATAAGCTTTCATATTTTTCTGGTAGGCCTGTGCCCATAGTGGGCTTTTAATAGGCCTAAACATAATTTGGGCCCTCGGTAAAAATAGGCCGTTTACAGGTGTAAATATCTCGAGCCCATAAAAAACATGGGCCTTTAATAGACCAAAAGTGAGATTGGGCCCTAATTGTGCCAAATAACCCACTCGTCTTAGCAGGCCGAAATGGTGGCCCATTTACGATGCGGATCTTTGACAGGCCGAAATTCGGACTGGCCGTAAATGCGCCGACCTAATACACAGGCCTTTAACAGGCCGGAACTTCGGTCGGGCTAGATTATCGTCGTTTTTTATGGGCCGTTAATTGGCCTGATATGACGTTGGGCCACATATGGCCCATGGTTTTCGTCCGGCATTAATAGGCCGAAAATGACAACAGGTCGATAGTGGCCCAAATCTATAGTGGGCCTCTAACAGGCTGAATGTCAGACATGGCCGAATATGACCCAAATCCTTCACGGTTGTTTATGGGCTGAAAGTTTTGATGGCCTATAAATGGGCCCAAATGAAGCAGGACCTTTAACAGGTCGGAAATACATCAGGCCATAATTCGGCCCAATTACTTAGCGGACTGTTAACGGGCCAGAAGTGACCATGGGCTGCGTTGATGACAAGTTTAGGACAGGCCGTTGACGAGCCGATTTGATAGAGAATGTTGGGCCTTTAGCTGGGCCGGCCCATTATGGTCTACAGAATCTTGTGGGCCTTTAGCTGGGCCGGCCCATTGTGGTCCGCAAAATCTTGTGGGCTTTTAGTCGGGCCGACCCAGGTCTGCAAAATCGTGTGGGCCTTTAGCTGGGTCGGCCCATTATGGTCCGCTAAATTTTGTGGGCCTTTATCTGGGTCAGCCCATTATGGTCTACAAAATCTTGTGGGCCTTTAGCTGGGCCGGCCCATTATGGTCCACTAAATCTTATGGGCCTTCGGTTGGGCCGGCTGTAGCGACCAGACCTCAAACAGTCTGATCTCTGTGCTTCAGTGTCATCCCTGGATCAGTAATGCTGACACACACAATACTCGAAGGATTTATAACAGAGTAGCAATCACACACTTATTACATCGAATGTCTCAAAAGAGAACTTATTACAATAAATATGGCTTAAGGCCATCTAGTAATGATAACAGTGGAAGGCTTGGAAGATAAGTGAGTCCATCAACTCCAACGGCATCACTGAGTATAGAACCACGACCTAAGGCACCTTACTCATCGTTTGAAAAGTCTGCAACATGAACGTTGCAGCCCGAAAACGGGTCAGCACATGGAATAAGCTGGCAATGTAACACATAGAGAGTAATGAACAGAAAAATACTATACTACATGCATATATGGCTGGTGGAAAGCTCTATGGTTACAGTTCTGCATAAAGCCAATTTTTCCCTACTACAAAGGAATAAATTTTATTTAACTATCATGGTGGTTGTTAAACATTGAGAAGATAGACATCCTCTCAATCCCAATTAAGCATCATCATCAAACCCAACATAATTAACTAAAGTAACATGATGAGATTCACATGATAATCCAAGAACTAGATACTCAAAACGTCTATAACTGGGGACACGGCTAACCATGATTAGTTTATACACTCTGCAGAGGTTTGCGCACTTTTCCCCACAAGACTCGATCTCCTCCGTTGGATTTCTCGCACTTCATGGTGTTTTAGAAATGGATGACCGAGACATAGTCTTTCAGAAGCACTAGCACCTTACGATCGGGTAGACAGTTACACCTACTTTCCCCTACACTGCTAGTCTACAACTGTAAGAGTTCGCATGACTTAATCAACTATGTTAGAGCCCATAGTAGCTTGTGGCTGCACACGGAAGTTTCTAGCATGAATAATCTCATGATCCCTTTGAGCCTGGGTGGCGGTCCATAAAGAAAAACAGGCAATCGCTGGAATACCCAGGTGCCTCAATCCACTCAGATGTGTATTAAAGTTGCCACCATAAATAAACCATTGATTAACAATCTCACATCTGTCATGGATACACTCACCCAATCCACGTCTACTAGCATAGCATGGCATAATTAAGCAAACATAGAAGTAACTCCCAAGGGTTTGATAATAAAACAGGTAATAGGTACTACCTCATCTACTTCCCAAAACCCACATATTAATCAGATCCTAATCATGCAATTGTTTGAGGATTGATCTAATGCAATAAAACTAGGTAGTAAAGAGGTATGATCAAAGTGTTACTTGTCGTGCTGATGATCCGTGAAACCTAGAGATTCGAAGTAGCAAGCGGTGCACTCCGGGTACTCTATCGCGAACAAACAAGCATACAACAAGTACTCATCTAATGCATAGGTAAAACTCAAATAAGAGAACTAACCAGAAAGTTCAACTTAAGAACTCCGGTTTGCAAAAAGAAATCAAATCGAACTAAGCAACAAAACACAAACGGCGAAAGAAACAAGCTTCATTTACTAATCTGGACCTAAGTCAAATTTTACAGTAGCAAAAACTTGTTTGAGTTGGTTAAACGGAAAGAGAGTTTTGAGATGAAACTCTAGGCGCTTGAATCGCCTGATTCCGGCAAACGAGCGGAAAGTTACACTAGAACGAAAATCGGATCAGAAATTACAATCTGGAATAATCGCGGAAAATCCAAGAAAAAGAAAAACTGACGAACAGTTTAACGAACGGGCGTTCGTTAACTGAAACTAAACGCTGAACTCGTCTGTTAAAATGAACGAACGAGCGAACGCTCGCTAAATAGATAAACTGAAAAAAATAAATCGATCTAATCTAAAATAACGAAAACTAGGGTTTCTAAAAAAATGATCGGGTTTTTTTAAAAAACGGACCACGGCGGCGGGCGGCGTATACCTCTGGTGAGCTGCTCCGGCGGGGCAGGACGGCTCCGACGGGGCGAGGGGAGGCGGCGTGGGGCGGCGGGAGGCGGCGGCGGCGGCGACTCCGGGCGGCGGCGGCGGCTCGGATCAGGAGGCGGGGCGGGTCGGCGTGGCGGTGTTGGGCGGCGGCGGCGGCGGTATATAAAGAGGGGTGTGGCTGGCTTGGGAGAGGGGCAAGGGCGACGGAGGAGTCCAGCTCGGACTCCTTGTCCGGGTCGGCGGCGGCGGCGCGGTCTCCGCGCGAGAGACGGCGGCGGGGAAGACGGGACGGCCTGGCTCGGCTGGGCTTCGGCCCAATCGGGCACGCGCGAGTTTTTTTTTTAAACAATTCTGCCAAAACTAAGAAAAATCCTAGAAAAATAAATAAAATCTAAAGATGCCAAATAAGTTTTCACCGTCTAAATAAAATATTTAGAATGAGATGAACATTTTCTTGGCCCTAAAATGCAGTTTTGAAAAATGTGCAATTTTCCTAAATTCAAATAAAAAGGAAAAACTCCAAAATAAATCTTATTTGATTTTTTATTAAATCCTCAATATTTCTTTATTTTGGGAAAGTCATTTTATTCCCTCTCTCATATTTTTTAATAGAAATAATTGAAGATAAAATAAATAAAATCAAATGATCCTATTTTCAAAATTCGAGAAAACTCAAATATGAAAATAATGAAATCCCCAACTCTCTCCGAGGGTCCTTGACTTGCGTAGAATTTCTAGGATCAGGCCAAAAGCAATGATATGCAAAGATGATCTAGTGTATAACATTCCAAATTGAAAATTTGGGATGTTACGAACCTACCCCCCTTAAGATGAATCTCGCCCTGAGATTCGGGTTGGCTAGAAAATAGGTGAGGGTGGTCCTTCAGCAGATCTTCTTCTCGCTCCCAGGTGGCTTCATCCTCGGTATGGTGGCTCCATTGAACTTTGCAAAACTTGATAACTTTGCTGCGGGTGACTCGGCTGGCATACTCAAGAATTTTGACTGGTTTCTCCTCATAGGTCAAATCACTATCCAACTAAATCGCTTCCAGTGGCACTGTATCTCTCAGCGGTATATCAGCCATCTCTGCGTGGCACTTCTTCAACTGGGATACGTGGAACACATCGTGAACCCCTGACAATCCTATGGGCAATTCCAACTTGTAGGCAACTTCTCCCATACGTTCCAAAACTTTCTATGGTCCCACAAAATGTGGCGCTAACTTTCCCTTAACTCCAAAGCGCTTAACTCCTCGAAGTGGCGATACACAAAGATAAACTCGGTCTCCGAATTTGTATGTTGTCTCCTTGCGTTTAGAATCTGCATAGCTCTTCTGCCTAGACTGGGCTACCTTGAGCCTATCGCGAATCAACTTCACCTTCTGTTCAGACTCCTTAATCAAGTCTGGTCCAAACAACTGGCGGTCTCCAACTTCATTCCACAACAACGGGGTTCTGCACCTCCTTCCGTACAAAGCTTCGAAAGGGGCCATCTTCAAACTGGATTGATAACTGTTGTTGTAAGAGAACTCTGCGTATGGCAAATTGTCGTCCCAACTAGATTCATAATCTAGCACACCAGCTCTCAGCATATTCTCCAAAATCTGATTGACTCTCTCGGTCTGTCCATCTGTCTATGGATGAAAGGTTGTACTGAACTCTAGCCTGGTACCCAAAGTTTCGTGCAACTGATTCCAGAACTTTGAGGTAAACTGGGTTCCCCTATCTGATACAATGCTCCTCAGAACTCCATGCAGACATACGATCCTGGTCATGTATATCTTAGCCAACTTAGCACTGGTTTAAGTGGTCTTCACGGGGATGAAATGAGCTACCTTCGTCAAACGATCGACTACAACCCAAATCGAGTCATAGCCTGAACAAGTCATGGGCAATCCCGTGATAAAATCCATGCCTGGCTTGTCCCACTTCCATTCGAGTATCGGCAATGGCTATAACAATCCTGCTAGCTTCTGATGCTCTGCCTCCACTCTCTAACATACATCACAAACGGCTACATACTCCGCAACATCCTTCTTCATTCCGGTCCACCAGAAAGTATCCTTCAAATCCAGATACATCTTGGTATTTCCTGGGTGAATTGAATACGGTGAATCATGGGCCTCTTGCAGAATCAACTTCCTGATCTCCGGATCATTTGGCACATAAACGTGGTCCTCAAACCATAAGGTATCGTGCTCATCCTCACGAAATCCTTTAGCTTTTCCTTTGCTCATCTCCTCCTTTATAGAGGCAATCTCCTTGTCAATCTTCTGTGCTTCTCTGATCTTATCCATCAAGGTAGACTGAATCTCCAATGCTGCTACATAGCCTCTCGGAACTATCTCCAAACATAGCTCACGAAGATCCTCGGCTAACTCCTTTGGTAACTCTCCGGTCATGAGTGTGTTCACATGGCTCTTACGGCTCAACGCATCGGCTACTACGTTAGCCTTTCCAGGGTGATAATGCAATCTCATATCATAATCCTTGATGAGCTCCAACCATCTCCTTTGCCTGAGATTCAACTCCTTCTGTGTGAAGATGTACTTCAAACTCTTGTGATCCGTGTACACCTCACAATGATTTCTGATGAGAAAATGTCTCCAAGTCTTCAATGCGTGCACTACGGCTGCTAACTCCAAATCATGTGTAGCATAATTCAACTCATGGGGCATAAGCTGTCGTGAAGCATACGAAACAACTCTTCCCTCCTGCATAAGCACTGCCCCAAGTCCTCAACGTGAAGCATCGCAATACACTTCATAATCCTTGAGCTGATCTGGCAGAATCAACACTGGCGATGTAACCAAGCGTTTCTTCAACTCCTGGAAACTAGCCTCACATCCCTCAGTCCAATTGAACTTAGTGTTCTTCTTCAACAACTCCGTCATAGGTTTTGCAATCTTCAAGAAATTCTCAATGAATCTCTGGTAGTATCCTGCAAGTCCAAGAAAACTCCGGATCTCTTCAACTGTCATTGGTGCTACCCAATTTGTCACAGTGACAACCTTGGTGGGATCTACTGTTATTCCTTCTCCGGATATAACATGTCCAAGGAATCCAACTTCCTTCAACCAAAACTCACATTTGCTAAACTTGGCGTATAACTGATGTTCTCTGAGCTTCTCCAGTACCAAATGCAAATGCTCCTTATGCTCTTCTTCATTCTTTGAGTAGACCAAAATATCATCAATGAACACCATGACGAACTTATCCAGAAACTCCATAAACACCTTGTTCATCATGTTCATGAAATATGCAGGTGCGTTAGTCAGACCAAATGACATAACGGTATACTCATACAGCCCGTACCTAGTGGTAAAAGTTGTCTAAGGTATATCCTACTCTCTAATCTTCAACTGGTGGTATCCCGATCGCAAATCGATCTTGGAAAATACCTTAGCTCCTTGCAATTGGTCAAACAAATCATTGATCATCGGTAGTGGGTACTTGTTCTTGATAGTCACTTCATTCAGTCCTCGATAATCAACAACCATCCTCAACGATCCATCCTTCTTCTCCACTAGAAGCACTGGTGATCCCCAAGGTGAAGAACTTGGGTGAATATAGCCTTTATCCAGTAACTCCTTAATGTGCTTCTTAATTTCTTCCAAATCTTGTGCGGGCATCCGGTACAGTCTCTTAGATATTGGCCCTATGCCTGGCAAAAGCTCAATCAAAACCTCAATGTCCCTATCCGGTGGCATGCCTGGCAACTCCTCTGGAAATACATCAGGGAAATCCTTCACCACTGGTACTTCCTCCTGCACAACTCCTGATAAGGAATTTACTTTTTTCCTCTTCGGCTCATGTCTTGATACATACTTGATCCTTCTCCCTTCCGGGGTGGTAAGCAAAATCGACTTAATGGCGCAATCGATGTTTCCTCCATACATTGATAGCCAATCCATACCCAGAATTACGTCCAAACCTTGCGATTCCAAAATGATTAAATCCGAGGGGAAAACATGCCAACCTCTACTCAGTGGCACTTGAAAACAACCTTGACTGGCCATATACTCCGCTCCTGGGGAGCTTACTAACATAGGTGTTCTAAGAACCTTGGTGGGCAGTTTATACTTATCCACAAATCCCCTTGATATGTATGAATTTGATGCAGCAGTATCAAAAAGAACGATTGCAGTAAATGACTTAACCAAAAACTTACCTATTACTGCATCTGGCTGGGCTTCAACCTCCTCCACGTTAACGTGGTTCACCTGTCCCCTATTGAATGGGTTCGGCTTCTTCCCAAAGCTTCCATTGTCATTTCCATTCTGGGCTTCAGGACATTCATTGGCGTAATGTCCAGTCTTCTGACACTTATAGAAAGTGACTTGGCTCAGGTCTCTCTTGGCTGGGGTTTATGGGTTGGTACGGTTCTCGTCGTTGCTTCATCCATTCCCGTTACCATTCTTGGGGCCATTATGATTATGTGAGCTACCTCCTCCATGGGTATGCTGAAAATGTCCTCCCGATTTCGGGGTAAAACGTGGCTTCTGCTGAGCTCCCGAATTGTACTTCCCTTGTCCATACTTCCTCTGGCGGTTCTCAATCTGTTGTTGCTTCCCTTCAATCATAAGAGCATGATCTACCAACTCCTGGTAGTTGTTGAAGGTTGCTACCATCAACTGCATGCTCAGCTCATCATTTAGTCCTTCCAGAAACTTCTCCTTCTTAGCTGCATCTATAGCAACGTCATTGGGGCATAACGTGCTAACTTACTAAAATCATCCACATACTGTCCAACTGTCCGTCCTCCTTGGCGCAAGTTGCGAAACTCACGCTTCTTCATGGCCATAGCTCCTGCTGAAACATGGGCAGTACAAAAAGCCTGCTGAAACTGATCCCATGTGACAGTGTCGATAGGATATGTGGCTGTGAAATTCTCCCACCATGATGCTGCGGGTCCTTCAAGCTGATGTGTGGCAAAATGCACCTTCTCCGCATCTGTGCATCCTGCAGTGGTCAACTCCCTTGCTGTCTTGCAGAGCCAATCATTTGCAACTATCGGCTCGGTGCTGCTGGAGAACACCGACGGATTCAGTCTAAGGAAACGGGTTAAGTGGTCAACAGGTGGTGGCGGTGGTGGGTTGTTGTTGTTGTTGTTCCCCTGATTCTGATTCTGTACTAGCAACTGCATCAATGCATTCTGCTGCTGGATCAACTGAGTGAGCTCCGGTGGGAAAGCAAATCCATTGTCACGCCTCGGAGGCATTTGAGGGTTTAGAAAAGATGAGAAAATAGAATAGAATGAGGTCTAGAGAGAAAACACTACCCATATGCACATGAGACAAAAGCAAACAAAATCACTTCATTCAGTCAAACAAGGGCATACAACGGTCTAACTATCGTTATAAAAGTGCTCGGGCTATACTAGATACATGGGGGAATACTACTACTATTATGGTGGTCAACTAGAAGAACTGCTCCGATGAAGACTCCATGGTATCTGCTCCAGCTTCATCAACATAGTCATCATCGCTATCGTCTGGGTCCAAGTCGGTGTCGTCGATGATGATGTAGTTCTCTGGACAAGTGCAATCATCGTCTTCTCCTCCAGTCGTGGGGAATCCCATGAATACCTTCAGCTTCTTCTTTAGATCTTCGTTCTTCTCCACGAGTGTTGTTATTTCCTCCTCATATCCATCGCGTGTACTTGAGTTCTTCCTCCAATTCCGTGATCTTGGTCGTGGCCTTCTTCAAATCTATCATGCCTGCGCACATCTGATTTTCCTGGCGTCGAATGTGCTGGTTTAACTCTTGGATGAAAGTTGCGATGGATCTATCCTTCCTGGTGCTGATCATCTCCCATTGCTCATCTCGGCGCCCACAAATCTGGTAGATAGTATCCTTGAGATCCTTTTGGTAAACTTCTCCAATACATCCCATGGTGATGTGAGCTGCCATGCTCTTTCCTAGACTCCAGGTTGGTGCATCAAAGGAAAACTCTACGGGCTCAGTGACGGGCATGAACGTCCTTCCTGGAACTTGAACTTGAATCATCCAACGCTCCTCTTTTGGTAAAGTGGCGATGTAGGTTCCGGTGAAGCTTGGTACTCCAATGTTTAGGTATCTAGTGACTTCCTTCAAGTGGCGTCCAAAAGGTGTATCTTCATCCGGTTGCGTGAACTTGGTCCTTGCATCCGCCATCCTAAAAGAGTAGAAAATATGAGGAGTCATAAATGAGAAGAGTGAGTAGTGATCTATGGCTTTTAGCTTAGTGGTCGTGTCCTACAGTCAGCGTGTGCTCTGATACCATCTTGTAGCAACCAGACATCAAACAGTCTGATCTCTGTGCTTCAGTGTCATCCTTGGATCAATAATGCTAACACACACAGTACTCGAAGGATTTATAACAGAGTAGCAATCACACACTTATTACATCGAATGTCTCAAAAGAGAACTTATTACAATAAATATGGCTTAAGGCCATCTAGTAATGATAACAGCGGAAGGCTTGGAAGATAAGTGAGTCCATCAACTCCAACAGCATCACTGAGTATAGAACCACGACCTAAGGCACCTTACTCGTTGTTTGAAAAGTCTCCAACATGAACGTCGCAGCCCGAAAACAGGTCAGTACATGGAATATGCTGGCAATGTAACACATAGAGAGTAATGAACAGAAAAATACTAAACTACATGCATATATGGCTGGTGGAAAGCTCTATGGTTACAGTTCTGTATAAAGCCAATTTTTCCCTACTGCAAAGGAATAAGTTTTATTTAACTATCATGGTGGTTGTTAAACATTGAGAAGATAGACATCCTCTCAATCCCAATTAAGCATCATCATCAAACCTAACATAACTAATTAAAGTAACATGATAAGATTCACATGATAATCCAAGAACTAGATACTCAAAACGTCCATAACCGGGGACACGGCTAACCATGATTAGTTTATACACTCTGCGGAGGTTTGTGCACTTTTCCCCACAAGACTTGATCTCCTCCGTTGGATTTCTCGCACTTCATGGAGTTTGAGAAATGGATGACCGAGACATAGTCTTTCAGAAGCACTAGTACCTTACGATCGGGTAGACAGTTACACCTACTTTCTCCTACATCTGCTAGTCTACCACTATAAGAGTTTGCACGACTTAATCAACTATGCTAGAGCCCATAGTAGCTTATGGCTGCACACGGAAGTTTCTAGCATGAATAATCTCATGATCCCTTCGAGCCTGGGTGGCGGTCCATAAAGAAAAACAGGCAATCGCTGGAATACCCAGGTGCCTCAATCCACCCAGATGTGTATTAAAGTTGCCACCTTAAATAGACCATTAATTAACAATCTCACATCTGTCATGGATACACTCACCCAATCCACGTCTACTAGCATATCATGGCATAATTAAGCAAACATAGAAGTAACTCCCAAGGGTTTGATAATAAAACAGGTAATAGGTACTACCTCATCTACTTCCCAAAACCCACATATTAATCAGATCATAATCAGGCAATTGTTTGAGGATTGATCTAATGCAATAAAACTGGGTAGTAAAGAGGTATGATCAAAGTGTTACTTGCCTTGCTGATGATCCATGAAACCTAGAGATTCAAAGTAGCAAGTGGCGCACTCCGGGTACTCTATCGCAAACAAACAAGCATACAATAAGTAATCGTCTAATGCATAGGTAAAACTCAAATAATAGAACTAACCAGAAAGTTTAACTTAAGAACTCCGGTTTGCAAAAAAAAAATCAAATCGAACTAAGCAACGAAACACAAACGGCGAAAGAAACAAGCTTCATTTACTAATCTGGACCTAACTCAAATTTTACAGTAGCAAAAACTTGTTTGAGTTGGTTAAACGGAAAGAGGGTTTCGATACGAAACTCTAGGAGCTTGAATCGCCTGATTCCGATAAACGAGCGGAAAGTTATACTAGAACGAAAATCGGATCAGGAATCGCGATCTGGAATAATCGCGGAAAATCCGAGAAAAAGAAAAACTGACAAACAATTTAACGAACGGATGTTCGTTAACTAAAACTAAACGGTGAACTCATCCGGTAAAATGAATGAACGAGCGAACGCTCGCTAAATAGATAAACTAAAAAATAAACCGATGTAATCTAAAAAATGAAAACTAGGGTTTCTAAAAAACCGGATCGGGTTTTTTCATGGCTGCGGGCGGCGTATACCCCCGACGAGGTGCTCCGGCGGGGCGGGGCAGCTCCGGCGGGGCGAGGGGAGGCGGCGGGGCTCCGACGGCGGCGGCGGGCGGCGGCGGCTCCGGGCGGCGGCGGCGCGAAGGCGGCGACGACGGCTTGGATCGGGAGGCGGGGCGGGTCGGGGTGGCGGTGTTGTGCGGTGGTGGTGGCGGTATATAAATAGGAGGGGTGGCTGGCTTGGGAGAGGGGCAAGGGCGGCGGAGGAGTCCGGCTTGGACTCCTTGTCTGGGTCGGCGGCGGCGGCGGCGCGGTCTCCGCGCGGGAGACGGCGACGGGGAAGACGGGCCGGCCTGGCTCGGCTGAGCTTCGGCCCAGTCGGGCGCCCGTGAGATTTTTGAAAAAAAACAATTCCGCCTTAACTAAGAAAAATCCTAGAAAAATAAATAAAAATCTAAAAATGCCAAAATAAATTTTCACCATCTAAATAAAATATTTAGAACGAGATGAACATTTTCTTGGCCCTAAAATGAAGTTTTGAAAAACATGCAATTTTCCTAAATTTAAATAAAAAGGCAAAAACTCCAAAATAAATCTTATTTGATTTTTTATTAAATCCTCAATATTTCTTTATTTTTGGAAATTCATTTTATTCCCTCTCTCATATTTTTTAATAGAAATAATTGAAGATAAAATAAATAAAATCAAATGATCCTATTTTCAAAATTCGAGAAAACTCAAATATGAAAATAATGAAATCCCCAACTCTCTCCGAGGGTCCTTGAGTTGCGTAGAATTTCTAGGATCAGGCCAAAAGCAATAAAATATGATATGCAAAGATGATTTAGTGTATAACATTCCAAATTGAAAACTTGGGATGTTACACCGGCCCATTTAAACTTTATGGGTCACTTTTGGGCCGGTCCACGTGTCAACATATCATAGGCCCATCTCGACCGTTGGATGAGTGACACATGTGCCAATGCGGAGCTGACGCGTGGATCCGTCAGCCAATGAGAATTTTACACTTGGAAAATCAGCATTGATTGTGGCTGTTAGCGGGTTATTGGATCCTAAAAACGGACCCGATAAGTTAACGGCGGTTAACAGCGTCCCGTTATGGTGGATGCCACATGTCGGTCACCCTTGACGAAAGCACTTCTATGACGCGCGATTTATCATCATGGAAGTGGACACTTCCGTGATGATAATTTTGGTAATGTCATGGAACACTTCTACGACAGCACATGTATGACTATCTTGATTCTGTCATAAAATCGTCATGGATGTACATGCATGACAGAAAACGCGACCTACTGTGACAAACACGTATCATCACGAAAGTGTATTTTTGTGTAGCGCTTGGAGCATCTTGTATGATATGAGTCTTTGCTTTTTCGTTTAACACAATCATCCTTGATGTACACACCTTTTGGGAGAGACACACATGATTTGGAATTTATTAGAATACTCTATGTGCTTCACTTATTTCTTTTGAGCTAGATAATTTTGCTCTAGTGCTTCACTTATATCTTTAAGAGCACGGCGGTGGCTTAATTTTGTAGAAATTGTTGATCTCTCATGCTTCACTTATATTATTTTGAGAGTCTTTTAGAACAGCATGGTATTTGCTATGGTTATAAAAATTGGTCCTAGAATGATGGGCATCCAAGTTGGGTATAATTAAAACTATCATAGGAAGTGAATTGGATGCTATGGTCAACTTGATGCTTGATAATTGTTTTGAGATATAGAGGTGGTGATATTAGAGTCATGCTACTTGGGTAATTGTGAATTTAAAGAATACTTGTGTTAAAGTTGGCAAGTCCTGTAGCATGCACGTATGGTAAAAGTTGTGTGACAAATTTGTTGCATGAGGTGCTCTTTTGATTGCCTTCCTTATGTGTGGAGGTCGGGATCGCACGATGGTTAACTCCTACCAACCCTTCCCCTAGGAGAATGCGTAGTAGTACTTTTCTTCGAGGGCTCATAAAACTTATGCAAGAAGTATAAGAGTTCTTTATGACTAATGTGAGTCCATGGATTATACGCACTCTTACCCTTCCATCATTGCTAGCCTCTTTAATACCATGCATTGCCCTTTCTCACCTTGAGAGTTGGTGCAAATTTTGCCGGTGCATCCAAACCCCGTGATACGATACGCTCTCTCACACATAAACCTCCTTATATCTTCCTCAAAATAGCCACCATACCTACCTATTATGGCATTTCCATAGCCATTCTGAGATATATTGCCATGCAACTTTCCACCGTTCCGTTTATCATGACACGCATCATCATTGTCATATTGCCTTGCATGATCATGTAGTTGAAATCGTATTTGTGGCAAAGCCACCATGCATAATCTTTCATACATGTCACTCTTGATTCATTGCCCATCCCAGTACACCGCCGGAGGCATTCATATAGAGTCATATTTTGTTCTAGTATCGAGTTGTAATTCTGGAGTTGTAAATAAATAGAACTGTGATGATCATCATTATTAGAGCATTATCCCCAAATAAAAAAAGAAAGCCAAATAAAAAAAGGAAAGGACAAATAAAAAAGGGGAAAAAAGCGAAAGGCCCAAAAAATAAAAATAAAATAAAAAAGGGGACAATCTTACTATCTTTTTCCACACTTGTGCTTCAAGGTTGTTCTTCATATACAGAGTCTCATATGTTGTCACTTTCATATACTAGTGGGAATTTTCATTATAGAACTTGGCTTGTATATTCCAATGATGGGCTTCCTCAAAATGCCCTAGGTCTTCGTGAGCAATCAAGTTGGATGCACACCCACTTAGTTTCTTTTGTTGAGCTTTCATACATTTATAGCTCTAGTGCATCCGTTGCATGGCAATCCCTACTCCTCATGTTGACATCAATTGATGGGAATATCCATAGCCCATTGATTAGCCTCATCAATGTGAGACTTTCTCTTTTTTTGTCTTCTCCACACAGCCTCCATCATCATATTCTATTCCACCCATAGTGCTATATCCATGGCTCACACTCATGTATTACGTGAGAGTTGAAAAAAGCTGAAGCGCGTTAAAAAGTATGAACCAATTGCTTGGCTGAAACCGGGGTTGTGCATGATGGGAGTATTTTTGTGTGATGAAAATGAAACATAGCCTAACTATATGGTTTTGTAGGGATGAACTTTCTTTAGCCATGTTATTTTGAGAAGACATGATTGCTTTGTTAGTATGCTCGAATATTGCTATTTCTTATGTCAATATGAACTTTTGTCTTGAATCATTTGGATCTAATATTTCATGCCACAATAAAGAAAACTACATTGAGAATTATGCTAGGTAGCATTCCACATCAAAAATTCTGTTTTTATCATTTACCTAGTCGAGGACGAGAAGGAATCAAGCTTGGGGATGCTTGATACGTCTCCAACGTATCTATAATTTTTTACTGTTCCATGCTACTATATTACCCGTTTTGGATGTTTATGGGCTTTACTTTACAATTTTATATCATTTTTGGGACTAACCTACTAACCGGAGGCCCATCCGGAATTGCTGTTTTTTTGCCTATTTCAGTGTTTCGAAGAAAAGAAATATCAAACGGAGTCCAAACGGAATCCAGGAGACTTGGAGTGGACGTCAAGCAGCACACGAGGAAGCCACGAGGCAAGAGGTCGTGCCCTAGGGGGTAGGCGTGCCCCCCACCCTCGTGGGCCCCTCGTTGCTCCACTGACCTACTTCTTCCTCCTCTATATATCCACGTACCCCAAGAACATCCAGGAGCACCTCGAAAAACTATTTCCACCGCCCCAACCTTCTGTATCCGCGAGATCCCATCTTGGAGCCTTCACCGGTGCTCTGCTGGAGGGGGAGTCGACCATGGAGGGCATCTACATCATCTCCAAGGCCTCTCCGATGAGTTGTGAGTAGTTTATCACAGACCTTCGGGTCCATAGTTATTAGCTAGATGGCTTCTTCTCTCTCTTTGAATCTCAATACCAAGTTCTCCTCGATCTTCTTGGAGATCTATTTGATGTAACTCTTTTTGCGCTGTGTTTGTCGAGATCTGATGAATTGTGGGTTTATGATCAAGTTTATCTATGAGAAATATTTGAATCTCCTATGAATTCTTTTATGTATGATTAGTTATCTTTGCAAGTCTCTTCGAATTATCAGTTTGGTTTGGCCTACTCGATTGATCTTTCTTGCAATGGGAGAAGTGCTTAGCTTTGGGTTCAATCTTGTGGTGTCCTTTCCTAAGGACTGCAGGGGCAGCAAGGCACGTATTGTATTGTTGCCATCGAGGATAAAAAGATGGGGTTTATATCATATTGCTTGAGTTTATCCCTCTGCATCATGTCATCTTTCTTAATGCATTACTCTGTTCTTATGAACTTAATACTCTAGATGCAGGAAGGTGTCGGTCGATGTGTGGAGTAATAGTAGTAGATGCAGAATCATTTCGAACTACTTGTTGCGGACGTGATGCCTATATACTTGATCATGCCTAGATATTCTCATAACTATGCACTTTTCTATCAATTGCTCGACAGTAATTTGTTCACCCACCGTAATACTTATGCTATCTTGAGAGAAGCCACTAGTGAAACCTATGGCCCCCGGGTCTATCTTTTATCATATAAGTTTTCCAGCTATCTTTATTTTGCAACCTTTACTTTCCAATCTATATCATAAAAATACCAAAAATATTTATCTTATCTTATTATCTCTATCAGATCTCACTTTGCAAGTTACCATGAAGGGATTGACAACCCCTTTATCGCGTTGGTTGCAAGGTTCTTGTTTGTTTGTGTAGGTACGATGTACTTTTGAGGAGCCTCCTACTGGATTGATACCTTGGTTCTCAAAAACTGAGGGAAATACTTACGCTACTTTGTTGCATCACCCTTTCCTCCTCAAGGGAAAACCAACGCAGTGCTCAAGAGGTAGCAACAACTGAAGGAGATATGCCCTAGAGGTAATAATAAAGTTGTTATTTATATTTCCTTATATCATGATAAATGTTTATTATTCATGCTAGAATTTTATTAAACAGAAACTTGATACATGTGTGAATACATAGACAAAACAAAGTGTCCCTAGTATGCCTCTACTTGACTAGCTCATTAATCAAAGATGGTTATGTTTCCTGACCATAGACATGTGTTGTCATTTGATGCAAGGGATCACATCATTAGAGAATGATGTGATGGACAAGACCCATCTGTTAGCTTAGCATAATGATCATTAAATTTTATTGCTATTACTTTCTTCATGACTTATGCATGTTCCTCTGACTATGAGATTATGCAACTCCCGAATACCGGAGCAACACCTTGTGTGCTATCAAACATCACAATGTAATTGGGTGATTATAAAGATGATCTACATGTGTCTCCGAAGGTGTTTGTTGGGTTGGCATAGATCGCGAATAGGATTTGTCACTCCGTGTATCAGAGAGGTATCTCTGGGCCCTCTCGGTAATGCTCATCACTATAAGCCTTGCAAGCAATGTGACTAATGAGTTAGTTGCGGGATGAATCATTACGGAACGAGTAAAGAGACTTGCCGGTAATGAGATTGAATTAGGTATGAAGATACCGACGATTGAATCTCGGGCAAGTAACATACCGATGACAAAGGGAATAATGTATGTTGACATTGCGGTTCGACCGATAAAGATCTTAGTAGAATATGTGGGAACCAATATGATAATCTAGGTTCCTCTATTGGTTATTGACCAGAGAGGTGTCTCGGTCATGTCTACATAGTTCTCGAACCCGTAGGGTCCGCACGCTTAACGTTCGATGACAATATGTATTATATGAGTTATGTGTTTTGGTGACCGAAGGTTGTTAGGAGTCCCGGATGAGATCATGTACATGACGAGGAGTCTCGAAATGGTCGAGAGGTAAAGATTGACATATTGGAAGGTGGTATTCGAACACCGGAAGGGTTTCAGAGTGTATCGGGTACAAATCGGAGTACCGGAGGGGTTACAGGAACCCCCCGGTGGAAAATATGGGCCATATGGGCCATGGGAGGGAGGCTAACCAACCCACAAGGGGCTGGTGCGCCCCCCACAAGGGAGGAGTCCGAATTTCACTAGGGAAAGGGGGTGCCACCCCCTTTACTTCTCCTACTCCCTCTCCTTCCCCCTTTCCACCTCCGTAAGAAGGAAAAAAGCGGGGGGGCGAATCCTACTAGGAGTGGAGTCCTAGTAGGATCCCCCCTTCCCTTGGCACACCCCTTGTGGCCATCTCCTCCCCTCCTCCTTTTATATACGGGGGCAGGGGGGCACCCGAAAGCACAACAATTGTCTTAGCCGTGTGTGGTGCCCCCCTCCACCGTTTACTCCTCCGATAGTATCATCATAGTGCTTAGGCGAAGCCCTCTGTGGACCACATCACCAACACCGTCATCACGCCATCATGTTGACGGAACTCATCAACTCCATCGACACTCTGCTGGATCAAGAGTTCGAGGGTCGTCATCATTCTGAATGTGTGCAGAACTCGGAGGTGCCGTACGTTCGGTACTTGATCGGTTGACTCGAGAAGAAGTTCGACTACATCAACCGCGTTAAGTTAACGCTTCTGCTTTCGGTCTACAAGGGTACGGGGACACACTCTCCCCCTCTCGTTGATATGCATCTCCTAGATAGATCTTGCGTGATCGTAGGAATTTTTTGAAATTGCATGCTATGTTCCCCAGCAGTGGCATTCGAGCCAGGTCTATGCGTAGATGATATGCACGAGTAGAACACAAAGAATTGTGGGCGATAATAGCCATACTGCTTACCACCAATGTCTTACTTTGATTCGGCGGTATTGTTGGATGAAGCGGCCCGGACCAACATTACATGACCACGTTCATGAGACCGGTTCTACCGACGTGATTTGCACACAGGTGGCTGGCGGGTGTCTGTTTCTCCAACTTTAGTTGAATCGAGTTTGACTACGGCCGGTCCTTGTTGAAGGTTAAAACAGCACACTTGACGAGAAATTATTGTGGTTTTGATGTGTGGGTAAGAACGGTTCTTCCTAGAAGCCTGTAGCAGCCATCTAAAACTTTCAACAACAAAGTAGAGGACGTCTAACTTGTTTTTGCAGGACATGTTGTGATGTGATGGTCAAGACATGATGTGATATAAATTGTTGTATGAGATGATCATGTTTTATAAAAACTTATCGACAACTGGGAGGAGCCATATGGTTGTCGCTTTATTGTATGAAATGCAATTGCCATGTAATTGCTTTACTTTATCACTAAGCGGTAGCGATAGTCGTAGAAGCAATAGTTAGCGAGATGACAACGATGCTACGATGGAGATCATGGTTTCAAGCCGGTGACAATGGAGATCATGACGGTGCTTTGGAGATGGAGATCAAAGGCACAAGATGATGATGGCCATGTCATGTCACATATTTTGATTGCATGTGATGTTTATCTTTTATGCATCTTATTTTGCTTAGTACAGCGGTAGCATTATAAGATGACCCCTTACTAAATTTCAAGTTATAGGTGTTCTCCCTGAGTATGCATCATTGTGAAAGTTCTTCGTGCTGAGACACCACGTGATGATCGGGTGTGATAAGCTATACATTCAAATACAACGGGTGCAAGCCAGTTTTGCACATGCGGAATACTCGGGTTAAACTTGATGAGCCTAGCATATATAGATATGGCCTCAGAACACTGGAGACCTAAAGGTCGAAGGTGAATCATATAGTATATATGATCAACATAGTGATTTCACCATTGAAGACTACTCCATCTCACATGATGATCGGACATGGTTTACTTGATTTGGATCGCGTATCATTTAGATAACTTGAGGGATATCTATCTAAGTGGGAGTTCTTAAATAATATGATTAATTGAACTTTAATTTATCATGAACTTACTCTTGATAGTATTTTGCAAATTATGTTGTAGATCAATAGCTCGCGTTGTAGCTTCCCTATGTTTTTATATGTTCCTAGAGAAAACTAAGTTGAAAGATGATACTGGCAATGATGCGGACTGGGTCTGTGACCTAAGGTTTATCCTCATTTCTGCACATAAGAATTATGTCCTTGATGCAACACTAGGTGACAGACCTATTGCAGGAGCAGATGCAGAAGTTATGAAGGTTTGGCTAGCTCAATATGATGACTACTTGATAGTTTAGTACACCATGATTTACGACTTAGAACCGGGACTTCAGAAACATTTTGAATGCCACAGAGCATATGAGATTTTCTGAGAGCTGAATTGGTATTTCAGACTCATGCCCGTGTCGAGAGGTATGAGACCTCTGACAAGTACTTCGCCTAAAAGATGGAGGAGAATTGCTCAGCTAGTGAGCATGTGCTCAGAATGTCTGGGTACTACAATCGCTTGAATCAAGTGGGAGTTAATCTTCCAGATAAGATAGTGATTGACAGAGTTCTCTAGTCACCATCACCAAGTTACTGGAACTTCGTGATGAACTATAGTATGCAAGGGATGATGAAAACGATTCCCGAGCTAAAAGAGCATCAAGTGTTGATGATTGACAAGACTACTAGTTTCAAGAAAAGGGAAAAGGGAAAGAAAGGAAACTCCAAGTAGAATGGCAAGCAAGTTGTCACTCCCGGGAAGAAGCCCAAAGCTGGATCCAAGCCTGAAACTGAGTGCTTCTACTGCAAACGAAATGGTCACTAGAAGCAGAACTGCCCCAAAAATTTGGCGGATAAGAAGGATGGGAAGGTGAACAAAGGTATATTTGGTATACAGGTTATTGATGTGCACCTTACTAGTGTTCGTAGTAGCCCCTGGGTATTTGATACTTGCTCGGTTGCTAAGATTAGTAACTCGAAACAAGAGTTACAGAATAAATAGAGACTAGTTGAGGGTGAAGTGACGATGTGTGTTGGAAGTGGTTCCAAGATCATCATCACACACTCCTTATACTTTCGGGTTAGTGTTAAACCAAAATAAATGTTATTTGGTGTTTGCGTTGAGCATGAATATGATTAGATCATGTTTATTGCAATACGGTTATTCATTCAAGACAGAGAATAATTGTTATTCTGTTTACATGAATAAAACCTTCTTTGGTCATACACCCAATGTTAATGGTTTATTCAATCTCGATCGTAGTGATATACATATTCATAATATTGATGCCAAAAGATGCAAAGTTGATAATGATAGTGCAACATACTTGTGGCACTACCGTTTAGGTCATATTGGTGTAAAGCGCATGAAGAAACTCCATGCTGATGGGATTTTGGAATCACTTGATTATGAATCATTTGATACTTGCGAACCGTGCCTTATGGGCAAGATGACTAAAACTCCATTCTCCGGAACAATGGAACGAGCTAATGACTTATTGGAAATAATACATACCGATGTATGCGGTTCGATGAGTGTTGACGCTCGTGGCTGGTATCGTTATTTTCTGACCTTCACAGATGCTTTATGCATATATGGGTATATCTACTTAATGAAACACAAGTCTGAAACATTTGAAAAGTTCAAAGAATTTTAGAGTGAAGTGGAGAATCATTGTAACAAGAAAATAAAGTTTCTACGATCTGATCATGGAGGAGAATATTTGAGTTACGAGTTTGGCCTTCATTTAAAACAATGTGGAATAGTTTCACTGCTCATGCCACCTAGAACACCATAGAGTAATGGTGTGTTTGAATGTCGTAACCGCACTTTATTGGATATGGTGCGATCTATGATGTCTCTTACCAATTTACCACTATCGTTTTGGGGTTATGCATTAGAGACAGCTGCATTCACTTTAAACAGGGCACCATCAAAATCCGTTGAGACGACACCGTATAACTGTGGTTTGGCAACAAACCTAAGCTGTCGTTTCTGAAAGTTTGGGGATGCGATGCTTATGTGAAAAAGCTTCAACCTGATAAGCTCGAGCCCAAATCAGAGAAATGTGTCTTCATAAGATACCCTAAAGAAAATGATGGGTACACCTCCTATCACAGATCCTAAGGCAAGATATTCATTGCTAAGAATGGATCCTTTCTAGAGAAGGAGTTTCTCTCGAAAGAAGTGAGTGGGAGGAAAATAGAAACTGATGAGGTAATTGTACCTTCTCCCAAATTGGAAAGTAGTTCACCACAGAAATCAGTTCCAGTGATTCCTACACCAATTAGTGAAGAAGCTAATGATGATGATCATGAAACTTCAGATCAAGTTACTACCGAACCTCATAGGTCAACCAGAGTACTGTCCGCACCAGAGTGGTATGGTAATCCTATTCTGGAAGTCATGGTAATAGACCATGATGAACCTACGAACAATGAGGAAGCGATGATGAGCCCAGATTCCGCGAAATGGCTTGAGACCATGAAATATGAGATGGGATCCATGTATGAGAACAAAGTGTGGACTTTGGTGGACTTGCCCAATGATCGGCAAGCCATAGAAAATAAATGGATCTTCAAGAGGAAGACGGATGCTGATAGTAGTGTTACTATCTACAAAGCTCGACTTGTCACAAAAGGTTTTTGACAAGTTCAAGGTGTTGACTACAATGGGATTTTCTCAACTGTAGCGATGCTTAAATCCGTCTGAATCACGTTAGCAATTGTCATATTTTATAAAATATGGAAAATAGATGTCAAAACTGCATTCCTTAAATGGATATTTCTTAAAGAAGAGTTGTATATGATGCAACCAGAAGGTTTTATCGATCCTAAAGGTACTAACAAGGTGTGCAAGCTCCAGCAATTGATCCTAAAGGTACTAACAAGGTGTGCAAGCTCCAGCGATCCATCTATGGACTTGTGCAAGCATCTCGAAGTTGGAATATATGCTTTGATGAGTTGACCAAAGCATGTAGTTTTATACAGACTTGCGGTGAAGCCTGTATTTACAAGAAAGTGAGTGGGAGCACTACAACCTTTCTGATATGTATATGTGAATGACATATTGTTGATCGGAAATGATGTAGAATTTTCTAGAAAGCATAAATGAGAGTTTGAAAGGAGATTTTCAAAGAAAGAACTCGATGAAGCTGCTTACATATTGGGCATCAAGATCTATAGAGATAGATCAAGACGCTTGATAAGATTTTTCAATGAGTACATACCTTGCCAAGATTTTGAAAGAGTTCAAAATGGATCAGTCAAAGAAGGAATTCCTCCCTGTATTACAAGGTGTAAAGTTGAGTAAGACTCAAAGCCCGACCACGTCAGAAGATAGAAAGAAAATTAAAGTCATTCCCTATGCATCAGTCATAGGTTCTATAAAGTATGCCATGTTATGTACCAGACCAGTTGTGTACCTTGCTATGAGTTTGGCAAGGGGGTACGATAGTGATCCAGGAGTGGATCACTGTATAGCGGTCAAAGTTATCCTTAGTTACCTAAGAGGACTAAGGAAGTATTTCTCGGTTATGGAGGTGATAAAGAGTTCGTCGTAAAGAGTTATGTCGATGTAAGCTTTAGACCAATCTAGATGACTCTGAGTCTCAATCTGGATACATCTTGAAAGTGGGAGCAATTAGCTAGAGTAGCTCCATGCAGAGCATTGTAGACATAGAAAATTTGCAAAATACATACGGCTCTGAATTTAGCAGACCCATTGACTAAACTTCTCTCACAAGCAAAACATGATCACACCTTAGTACTCTTTGGGTGTTAATCACATAGCGATGTGAACTAGATTATTGACCCTGGTAAATGAACGTCTCCAACGTATCTATAATTTTTGATTGTTCCATGCTATTATATTACCCCTTTTGGATGTTTATGGGCTTTATTTTACACATTATTATCATTTTTGGGACTAACCTACTAACCGGAGGCCCAGCCCGTATTGCTGGTTTTTTTTGCCTATTTCAGTATTTTGAAGAAAAGGAATATCAAACGGAGTCCAAACGGAATGAAACCTTCGGAAGCGTGATTTTGGAACGAACGTGATCTAGAGGACTTGGAGTGCAAGTCAAGAAGCAGCCGAGGCGGCCACGAGAGGGTAGGGCGCGCCCCCCCTATAGGGCGCGCCCCCCTGTCTCGTGGGCCCCTCGGGCAGCCACCGACGTACTTCTTCCTCCTATATAAGCCTACGTACCCCGAAAACATCAAGGGAGCACCTGAAACACAATTTCCACTGCCGTAACCTTCTGTATCCGCGAGATCCCATCTTGGAGCCTTCGCCGGCGCTCTGCCGGAGGGGGAATCGACCACGGAGGGCTTATACATCCACACCATAGCCCTTCCGATGAGTTGTGAGTAGTTTACCACAGACCTTCGGGTCCATGGTTATTAGCTAGATGGCTTCTTCTCTCTTTTTGGATCTCAATACAATGTTCTCCCCCTCTCTTGTGGAGATCTATTTGATGTAATCTCTTTTTGCGGTGTGTTTGTCGAGATCCGACGAATTGTGGGTTTATGATCAAGTTTATCTATGAATAATATTTGAATCTTCTCTGGATTCTTTTATGTATGATTGAGTTATCTTTGCAAGTCTCTTCGAATTATCAGTTTGGTTTGGCCTACTAGATTGATCTTTCTTGCCATGGGAGAAGTGCTTAGCTTTGGGTTCAATCTTGCGGTGTCCTTATCCAGTGACAGAAAGGGTTGCAAGGCACGTATTGTATTGTTGCCATTGAGGATAAAAAATGGGGTTTATATCATATTGCATGAGTTTATCCCTCTACATCATGTCATCTTGCTTAATTCATTACCCTGTTCTTTGTGAACTTAATACTCTAGATGCAGGCAGGAGTCGGTCGATGTGTGGAGTAATAGTAGTAGATGTAGGCAGGAGTCGGTCTACTTGTTGCGGACGTGATGCCTATATACATGATCATGCCTAGATAATCTCATAACTATTCGCTTTTCTATCAATTGCTCGACAGTAATTTGTTCACCCACCATAATATTTATGCTATCTTGAGAGAAGCCTCTAGTGAAACCTATGGCCCCCGGGTCTATCTCTTATCATATTTTGCTTCCAATCTACTTTTATTTGCATCTTTACTTTTTGCATCTATATTATAAAATACCAAAAATATATTTATCTTATCATACTATCTCTATCAGATCTCACTTTCGCAAGTGGCCGTGAAGGGATTGACAACCCCTTTATTGCGTTGGTTGTGAGTTCTTGGTTTGTTTGTGTAGGTGCGTGGGACTTTTGAGGAGCCTCCTACTGGATTGATACCTTGGTTCTCAAAAATTGAGGGTACTTACGCTACTATTGCTGCATCACCCTTTCCTCTTCAAGGAAAACCAACGCAAGCTCAAGACGTAGCAAGAAGGATTTCTGGCGCCGTTGCCGGGGAGGTCTTCACTCAAGTTAAGACATATCAAGTACCCATCGCAAACCTACCTCCCTCACATTTACATTATTTGCCATTTGCCTCTCGTTTTCCTCTCCCCCACTTCACCCTTGCCATTTTATTTGCCATCTCTTCCCCAATCTCTCTCTCTCTCTCTCTTTCGCTTGCTTCGTTCTTCCTCGCTTTTGTTTGCCGTTATGTCTGAAATTAGGGAGATTATCGATATGGACAATAATGATAACATGGAAAATCCTGAGGCTCCGGCCAAAGAACCCTCTATCTTGCATACTAAAAAGTTTCAAATCGGTAGTGGTAACATTATTGGAAAAAGTGTTATTCAAGATTTCTTTACTTGTGCCGGTGCTTTACCTTCCATGGGTGGTTCTATTCTTCATAGAACTAGTAGTCTTGTGGATGCCATTGCTATGCTTGTAGTTGAACTTGAAAGACAATTTATGCATATGCATCCTTGCATACAAAGAATTTTCCTAGAACTTTCTAATATTGAGCATTCTTATGTTAAGCGTGATGTTACTATCTTTTTGGCTCATGAGTTTAGATTTATCATTAGAGAGGCCAAAGAAATCTTTGCACCCCCTATGGTGGACGCTGGTCGTCCTCCCATAGAGGCGATCCTCGCTTTCAATCTTCGGACTATGTTGCTTTCAATGAAAACCTTAGAAAAAAGGTTCCTACCAATGTCCTTGTTGATAGAATTTCTGAATTTAATAATGATTTCGCTCTTCAAAATAATGAGCTTGGATACTCTCTTGAGTATAGGCTCACAAAATTTTGCCAAAAGAATGCTTATAGTGATGAATTAGTTGTGCATTATGATGGGCCAAAGGAGGAGCCCGTTCCTCCTATGATTGATCTTGGGGACTTTTGTCCCGCCAAATTTAGCCCTTTTTATTACTTTTGCTAGCCCCAAAGAAAACTTGCTGCTGAACGTAGAGAATATGAGATGAGTTTTCAAGATCTATCTTATTATTATGGCACTACTTAGATCTATCCTCGCTTTTATGCCTAGCTAGGGGCGTTAAACGATAGCGCTAGTTGGGAGGCAACCCAATTTTCTTTATGTTTCTTGTTTTTGTTCCTGTTTAGTAATAAATTTTGCATATACTTTCTGTTTAGATGTGTTTTTATCTTTTAATTAGTGTTTGTGCCAAGTAGAACCTATAGGATAAATTATGATGATAGTTGATTTGATTCTGCTGAAAAACAGAAACTTTGCACTCACGAGAAAAAATTAAATAAATCACAGAAATGTTATTTTGCATTGATTCTTTTTTCTGCTGATCAATAAACAAACTTTACAGTACGTCCTATCTTGGCAGGATTTTTAGAGTTTCAGAAGTTTGCGTTAGTTACAGATTGCTACAGACTGTTCTGTTTTTGACAGATTTTCTTTTTCGTGTGTTGTTTGCTTATTTTGATGCATCTATGGCTAGTATGTAAGGGTATGAACCATAGAGAACTTGGAATAAAGTAGGTTTGACACCAAAATAAATAAATAATGAGTTCATTACAGTATCTTATGTGGTGTTTTTGTTTTCTTTCACTAACGGAGCTTATAAGATTTCCTGTTGAGTTTTGTGTTGTGGAGTTTTCAAGTTTTGGGTAAAGCTTTTATGGACTATGGAATAAAGAGTGGCAAAAGCCTAATCTTGGGGATTCCCATGGCACCCCAAGATATTCAAGGATAGCCAAAATCCTAAGCTTGGGGATGCCCCGGGAAGGCATCCTCTCTTTCGTCTTTGTTCATTGCTAACTTTACTTGGAGCTATATTTTTATTCGCCACATGATATGTGTTTTGCTTGGAGCGTCGTGTAGTATATTAGTCTTTGCTTTTTAGTTTACCACAATCATCCTTGCTGTACACACCTTTTGGGAGAAGCCTATTTGATTGGAATTTATTAGAATACTCTCTGTGCTTCACTTATATCTTTTGAGCTTGATAGTTGTTGCTCTAGTACTTCACTTATATCTTTTAGAGCATGGCGGTGGCTTGATTTTATAGAAATTGTTAGTCTCTCATGCTTCACTTATATTATTTTGAGAGTCTTTTAGAACAGCATGGTATTTGCTTTGGTTACAAATTTGGTCCTAGAATGATGAGCATCCAAGTTGGGTATAATAAAAACTATCATAGGAAGTGAATTGGATGCTATGATCAATTTGATACTTGATAATTGTTTTGAGATATGGAGGTAGTGATATTAAAGTCATGCTAGTTGGGTGATTATGAATTTAAAGAATGCTTGTGTTGAAGTTAGCAAGTCCCGTAGCATGCACGTATGGTTAAAGTTGTGTAACAAATTTGAAACATGAAGTGTACCTGGCTTGTGCATCCTTATGAGTGGCGGTCAGGGATGAGCGATGGTCTTTTCCTACCAATCTATCCCCCTAGGAGCATGCATTTAGTGCTTGATTTTTGATGACTTCTAAATTTTTGCAGTAAGTATATGAGTTCTTTTGACTAATGTTGAGTCCATGGATTATACGCACTTTTACCTTTCCACCATTGCTAGCCTCTTTGGTACTGTGCATTGCCCTTTCTCACCTTGAGAGTTGGTGCAAACTTCGCCGGTGCATCCAAACCTCGTGATACGATACACTCTATCACACATAAACCTCCTTATATCTTCCTCAAAACAGCCACCATACCTACCTATTATGGCATTTCCATAGCCATTCCGAGATATATTACCATGCAACTTTCCACCGTTCCGTTTATCATCATCATGGCATACTTTACTTTTGTCATATTGCCATTGCATGATCATGTAGTTGACATCGTATTTGTGGCAAAGCCACCATGCATTATTTTGCATACATGTCACTCTTGATTCATTGCACCATCCCGGTACACCACCGGAGGCATTCATAAAGAGTCATTTCTTGTTCTAGTTTCGAGTTGTAATTCATATGTTGTAATCAATGAAAGTGTGATGATCATCATTATTAGAGCATTGCCCAAAAAGAAAAAAGAAAGAAAAAAAAGGAAAATAAATAAAATGGGCAATGTTACTATCTCTTTTTCCACACTTGTGCTTCAAAGTAGCACCTTGTTCTTCATGTAGTGAGTCTCATATATTGTGCTTCAAAGTAGCACCATGTTTTTCATATAGCGAGTCTCATAGGTTGTCTTTTTCATACTAGTGGAATTTTTCATTATAGAACTTGGCTAGTATATTCCTACAATGGGCTTCCTCAAATGCCCTAGGTCTTCATGAGCAAGCAAGTTGGATGCACACCCACTAGTTTTCTTTTGTTGAGCATTCATTTATAGCTCTAGTGCATCCGTTGCATGGCAATCCCTACTCCTCATGTTGACATCAATTGATGAGCATCTCCATAGCCCATTGATTATCCTCGTCAATGTGAGACTTTCTCCTTTTTTGTCTTCTCCACAAATCCCCATCATCATATTCTATTCCACCCATAGTACTATATCCATGGCTCACGCTCATGTATTGCGTGAAGGTTGAAAAAGTTTGAGATTATTTAAGTATGAAACAATTGCTTGGCTTGTCATCGGGGGTATAGAAGTTGGGAACATCTTTGTGTGACAAAAATGAAGCATAGCCTAACTATATGATTTTGTAGGGATGAAATTTCTTTTGCCATGTTATTTTGAGAAGACATGATTGCTTTGATTAGTATGCTTGAAGTATTACTATTTTTTTATCAATATGAACTTTTATTTTGAATCATTTGGATCTGAACATTCATGCCACAATAAAGAAAATTACATTGAGAATTATGCTAGGTAGCATTCCACGTCAAAAATTCTGTTTTTATCATTTACCTACTCGAGGATGAGCAGGAATTAAGCTTGGGGATGCTTGATACGTCTCCAATGTATCTATAATTTTTTATTGTTCCATGCTATTATATTACCCCTTTTGGATGTTTATGGGCTTTATTTTACACATTATTATCATTTTTGGGACTAACCTACTAACCGGAGGCCCAGCCCATATTGCTGGGTTTTTTGCCTATTTCGGTATTTCGAAGAAAAGGAATATCAAACGGAGTCCAAACGGAATGAAACCTTCGGAAGAGTGATTTTTGGAACGAACGTGATCCAGAGGACTTGGAGTGCAAGTCAAGAAGCAGCCGAGGCGGCCACGAGAGGGTAGGGCGCCCCCCCCCCCCTATAGGGCGCTTCCTGTCTTGTGGCCCCCTTCGGGCGGCCACCGACGTACTTCTTCCTCCTATATAAGCCTACGTACCCCAAAAACATCAAGGGAGCACCCGAAACACAATTTCCACCGCCGTAACCTTCTGTATCCGCGAGATCCCATCTTGGAGTTGTGAGTAGTTTACCACAGACCTTCGGGTCCATAGTTATTAGCTAGATGGCTTCTTCTCTCTTTTTGGATCTCAATACAATGTTCTCCCCCTCTCCTGTGGAGATCTATTCGATGTAATCTCTTTTTGCGGTGTGTTTGTCGAGATCCGATGAATTGTGGGTTAATGATCAGGTTTATCTATGAATGATATTTGAATCTTCTCTGGATTCTTTTATGTATGATTGAGTTATCTTTGCAAGTCTCTTCGAAATATCAGTTTGGTTTGGCCTACTAGATTGATCTTTCTTGCCATGGGAGAAGTGCTTAGCTTTGGGTTCAATCTTGCGGTGTCCTTACCCAGTGATAGAAAGGGTTGCAAGGCACGTATTGTATTGTTCCCATCGAGGATAAAAAGATAAGGTTTATATCATATTGCATGAGTTTATCCCTCTACATCATGTCATCTTGCTTAATGCGTTATTCTGTTCTTTGTGAACTTAATACTCTAAATGCAGGCAGGAGTCGGTCGATGTGTGGAGTAATAATAGTAGATGCAGGCAGGAGTCGGTCTACTTGTTGCGGACGTGATGCATATATACATGATCATGCCTAGATAATCTCATAACTATTCGCTTTTCTATCAATTGCTCGACAGTAATTTGTCCACCCACCGTAATATTTATGCTATCTTGAGAGAAGCCTCTAGTGAAACCTATGGCCCCCGGGTCTATCTCTTATCATATTTGCTTCCAATCTACTTTTATTTGCATCTTTACTTATAAAATACCAAAAATATATTTATCTTATCATACTACCTCTAACAGATCTCACTTTCACAAGTGGCCGTGAAGGGATTGACAACCCCTTTATTGCGTTGGTTGCGAGTTCTTGGTTTGTTCGTGTAGGTGCGTGGGACTTTTGAGGAGCCTCCTACTGGATTGATACCTTGGTTCTCAAAAACTGAGGGAAATACTTACGCTACTATTGTTGCATTACCCTTTCCTCTTCAAGGAAAATCAACGCAAGCTCAAAACGTAGCAGTAAACGCTTTGGTTGCACATGGCAATGTGAACTATGGGTGTTAATCACCTACATATGTGAACTATTGGTGTTAAATCACATGGCGATGTGAACTAGATTATTGACTCTAGTGCAAGTGGGAGACCGAAGGAAATATGCCCTAGAGGCAATAATAATGTTGTTATTTATATTTCCTTATATCATGATAAATGTTTATTATTCATGCTAGAATTGTATTAACTGGAAACTTAGTAAATGTGTGAATACATAGACAAAACAAAGTGTCCCTAGTATGCCTCTACTTGACTAGCTCGTTAACACTACTAGGGAAAACCTTATACACAGAATCTTACCAGCAGCGCTCTTCAAAATACGACGCTACTACTATTTAGCAGCAGCGCCTGCTAGAAAAATGTGCTGCTGAAAGAAAAATAGCAGTAGCGTGTCCTCTCTAAACCGCGCTACTGCTCTAATTGCCATGACCTCGCCGTCCAGCTAGTTATAGCAGTAGCACCCTATTCTGTCCTGCGCTACTGCTATAGATGTTAGCAGTAGCGCACTTCTATAAAGCTCGCTACTGCTAAGTTCAGTCCACAAGTTTAGTCCCACCTCGCTCCGTGAACAGGGTGTTTACCATCTTAAATATGTTACTTCTCAAACTATCACAACCACTTGGTCTTCATTGGACTCTATGTGTAGAATTCAGATTGTACACACAAAGATCATTGATGGCCAATGTATTTTTGCATGGTTACACTTAGCTGTAGCGCTTTTAATAGTAAGGCGCTACTGCTAGTCCAACTTAGCAGTAGCGTGTATCCCCGCCCAGCGCTACTGCTATTCTCCTTAGCTGTAGCACTCTTTCGGACCCGCGCTATTACTAGCCCTACCTTATCCCGACGCGGTCGACCCCCTCTCTCTCACTCACTCTCCCTCTCAGTCACTCTCGCCCGCGCCGATAACCATCGTCGTCCGTCGCCACCGTCGCCGTCGTCCGTCCGTCACCGAGGTACTCCCTCCTTCCGTCCCTCCTCCTCCCACCGTGCCCTCCTCCCTCCGCCTCCCACCGCGCCCTCCTCCCTCTGCCTGCGGCCGCCCCTTCCTCCCTCCTCCGCAAGTGTTTAATAGAAATAGTTCATTTAGTAAGTGATTAATATAACTAGTTTATTTATATTAAGTGCTTAATTGAACTAGTTTATTTAGTAAGTGCTTAATAGAACTAGTTTATTTATAGTAAGTGCTTAATAGAACTAGTTTATTTAGTAAGTAGTTAATAAAACTAGTTTATTTAGTAAGTAGTTAATAAAACTAGTTTATTTAGTGTTAGGATTATATGTAAGATATTTTCAAATGTTTTGTTTCATATTTTCAACCATTGAAATGCAATGACCATCGATAGGTGGCCTATTTTTTACCGGAGTGTTGATTAATTTCCGTTCCGGCAAATTTCAGGAGCTCGATATGTTCCTTTTTAGCAAAGGTCATGCCGGATTTTTTGGGTTTTGCCGTCGAGTAATAATCTTTGAATTTTGAACACAGGAGATGTCTGATGATGATGGGATCCTAGAGTGCAGGTACTGCTACAATGCCCGGGGTGTGTGCGATAGGTTTCCTCACCTGCAAAATGATAGGTTTTTCACCATGAAGCTGGAAGAGACCTTTGATGTTTGTACGGTACGCAATGACAAACATTTCATCGTAATTAATATCATCACTTGTGCTTCTTTTTTTCAACGTGTAATTTATAGATTTTTTTTCAATTCAATTTGTACATCTCGTGCCATGCTAGACCATATGTATTGGAGAAGCTTGGTTTTAGTTTAGATGACTTTGAGAATGTGGAGATGAGGATGCCTCACTTAAGAACTAAACATGGTTATGAGTTTCTAGTTAAGTTCTACAATGCGGTCGATCGCTCCCATTTCGGTTGCTCTAATTGGGAAACTCTCTGCAAGGCATATGGATTTGAGGGAATGCGAATAAAATTTGATATTCATCCCGAAGATTATGATGATGATGATAATATCGACATCTGGGTGGATGTGGATATGCCTCCAGTTTTACCTAGATGTGAGTTTGTCAAACTAATTTGTTAAGTTCAGTAATTTATGTTGTTAATTTAAAAATATTTGGTGTTCGTCCGTACTAAACTTATTCTTTATAATTGTTAGCTTATTTCTTATCTTCAAGAAATACTCGGAAGGTAGTACACAGCACATACTACAGCTATGACTCCAAGCTTAATTGTGAGGAGAAAGGTTATTTTGTCTCATTCATAGAAGATGTTGAGGCCTTCAAAACCAGTCACTCTATCAGCCCAAATTATACTAGATACGTGCCACTAGTCCATAAATTGCTTGATGGTAACTTCATTGCCAAAAACTTGGTAAAATTTTGTTAATGATGGTAACTTCATTGCATACATTGTTCTTAAGTAAACTACATTGCTAACTATATATGTTACTATTTCGTTTTTGAACAGAGGCTCCCGAAGCAGGTTGTGCCTGACATGCTATTTGCCGAAGGTGATATGCATATGGTAGCTTACGACCAACTCCTCCGAAGGCTTACCATATTGCATACTCGATTTCTTCAAATGATGGAAGGCTCAAAATCAAAGAATGGAGCAAAGTGATGAATGCGCACACGCAAATAATTGGAGACAAATGAATGTGCGCAAGCCACAAGTTGGAGATAGGTTTATATCCATTCTCCATTATGGTGAAGGACCGGTTTATCTGTTTTGTGGTATTTTAGCTAGGAGAGAGGAGTAGGTCCTAAGTATTAAGAACAAATAGTTAGTGTTGATTATATATGACTACAATGTCTTAGACTTGATGGTGATGTTGAGTAGGAGTAGTGATTATGAGTACTATGATGATGATGAGGAGGAGTTGTTTTTTGAAGAATAAGGAGGAGGAGGAGTTGTTATTATAACTAGTGAAGAAGTTGTTATATGATGTCTCATCATGGACGAAAATGATGATTATGAGGAGTTATATGACAATGAATATTATGATAATAAGTTGTTAATGATATTATGATGATGATGATAAGTTATTATGTCATTGGGTGAAAGAACCGCAGATTAGTTTCAAATGGATGGATCCAAAGTGACCATTTGTTACTTTGGATCCATGCACTTGAAACTAATCCAAGGTTATTTCACCTAGTGATTTAATAACTCATTACGATGTAAAAACAATCTCTAAATTGCTACTGTATGAAAAATTGTATACAAGTGTATGAATATGACCTAAATTCAAAAGAAATGGAATACGGAATAATAGTAGTAGCGGTTGTTTTTGAAAGCGCTACTAGTAATTAGTAGTAGCGATTGGCTTGGAAAGCGCTACTACTACGTAGATATCGCAGTAGCGAGTGCCAGTAGGCGCTACTGCTAAGCTTTAGCTATAGCACCTTATCAGTAGCGTGCTTACCCGCGCTACTGATAGGCCAAAAACCAGCGCTACTGCTAGGCTTTTCCCTAGTAGTGTAATAAAAGATGGTTATGTTTCCTGAACATAGACATGTGTTGTCATTTGATGAACAGAATCACATCATTAGAGAATGATGTGATGGACAAGACATATATGTTAGCTTAGCATAATGATCGTTAAGTTTTATTGCTATTACTTTCTTCATGACTTATAAATGTTCCTTTGACTATGAGATTAGGCAACTCCCGAATACCGGAGGAACATCTTGTGTGCTATCAAACATCACAACGTAACTGGTTGATTATAAAGATGCTCTACAGGTGTCTCCGAAGGTGTTTTTTGGGTTGGCATAGATCGAGAATAGGATTTATCACTCCGTGTATCAGAGAGGTATCTCTAGGCCCTCTCGATAATGCTCATCACTATAAGCCTTGCAAGAAATGTGACTAATGAGTTAGTTGCAGGATGAAGCATTACGGAACGAGTAAAGACTTGCCGGTAACGATATTGGACTAGGTATGAAGATACCGACGATCGAATCTCGGGCAAGTAACATACTGAGAACAAAGGGAATAACGTTTGTTGACATTGCGGTTCGACCAATAAAGATCTTCGTAGAATATGTGGAAACCAATATGAGCATCCAGGTTCCGCTATTAGTTATTGACCAGAGAGGTGTCTCGGTCATGTCTACATAGTTCTCGAACCCGTAGGGTCCGCACGCTTAACGTTCGATGACGATATGTATTATATGAGTTATGTGTTTTGGTGATCGAAGGTTGTTCGGAGTCCCGTATGAGATCACGGACATGACAAGGAATCTCGAAATGGTCGAGAGGTAAAGATTGATATAATGGAAGGTGGTACTCGGACACCGGAAGGGTTCCGGAGTGTATCGGGTACAAACCGGAGTACCGGAGGGGTTACCGGAACCCCCCCCCCCCCGATGGAAGATATGGGCCATATGGGCCATGGGAGGGAGGCTAACCAGCCCACAAGGGGCTGGCGCGCCCCCCCACAAGGGAGGAGGCCGAATTGGACTAGGTAAAGGGGCGTCACCCCCTCTTTCCTTCTCCTACGCCCTCTCCTTCCCCCTTTCCACCTCCTTAAGAAGGAAAAAAGAGGGGGGGATCCTACTAGGAGTGGAGTCCTAGTAGTACTCCCCCCTCCCCTGGTGCACCCCTTGTGGCCGGCCTCCTCCCCTCCTCCTTTATATACGGGGGCAGGGGGCACCCCAAAGCACAACAATTGTCTTAGCCGTGTGCAGTGCCCCCCTCCATCGTTTACTCCTTTGATAATATCATCGTAGTGCTTAGGCGAAGCCCTGCGCGGACCACATCACCAACACCGTCATCACACCGTCGTGCTGAAGGAACTCATCGACTCCATCGACACTCTGCTGGATGAAGAGTTCGAGGGACGTCATCGAGCTGAACGTGTGTAGAACTCGGAGGTGCCGTACGTTCGGTACTTGATCGGTTGACTCGAGAAGACGGTCGATTACATCAAGCGCGTTAAGTTAACGCTTCCGCTTTCGGTCTACGAGGGAACGTGGACACACTCTCCTCGTATCGTTGCTATGCATCTCCTAGATAGATCTTGCGTGATCGTAGGAAATTTTCTGAAATTGCATGCTACGTTCCCCAACAACAACTGCTACACTCACTCCTCTATTATTAGCTGCCATGTACAGGAGCAAAGGCTATTTGTCTATAGGACCAACCAAGATGGACGGCTTGTCCAACTACTTTTTGAGCACCTCAAATGCCTCATTAGTGGAATCACTCCAAATAAAATGATCTGTCTTCCTCATCATCTGATATAGAGGAATTGCCTTCTCTTCCAGGTGACTTATGAACTGGCTTAAAGCTCCAATGCGACCCACCAGGCGCTGAACATCATTATCACACGCTGATGTCTACTACACAACGTTCTTGTTGTAGACATTGTTGGGCCTCCAAGTGCAGAGGTTTGTAGGACAGTAGCAAATTTCCCTCAAGTGGGTGACCTAAGGTTTATCAATCCGTGGGAGGCATAGGATGAAGATGGTCTCTCTCAAACAACCCTGCAACCAAATAAAAAACAGTCTCTTGTGTCCCCAACACACCCAATACAATGGTAAATTGTATAGGTGCACTAGTTCGGCGAAGAGATGGTGATACAAGTGCAATATGGATAGTAGATATACGTTTTTGTAATCTGAAATTACAAAAACAGCAAGGTAGCACGCGATAAAAGTGAGCGAAAACGGTATTGCAATGCTTCGAAACAAGGCCTAGGGTTCATACTTTCACTAGTGCAAGTTCTCTCAACAATGCTAACATAATTAGATCATATAACAATCCCTCAACATGCAACAAAGAGTCACTCCAAAGTCACTAATAGCAGAGAACAAACAAAGAGATTATTGTAGGGTACGAAACCACGTCAAAGTTATTCTTACCGATCAATCCATTGGGCTATTCCTCTAAGTTTCACAAACAGCCCTAGAGTTCATAGTAAAATAACACCTTAAGACACACATCAACCAAAACCCTAATGTCACCTAGATACTCCAATGTCACCTCAAGTATCCGTGGGTATGATTATACGATATGCATCACACAATCTCAGATTCATCTATTCAAACCAACACAAAGTACTTCATAGAGTGCCCCAAAGTTTCTACCAGAGAGTCAAGATGAAAACGTGTGCCAACCCCTATGCATAAGTTCACAAGGTCATGGAACCCGCAAGTTGATCACCAAAATATACATCAAGTGGATCACGTGAATATCCCATTGTCACCACAGATAAGCACATGCAAGACATACATCAAGTGTTCACAATTCCTTAAAGACTCAATCTGATAAGACAACTTCAAAGGGGAAACTCAATCCATTAAAAGAAGGTAGAGGGGGAGAAGCATCACAAGATCCAACTATAATAGTAAAGCTCGCGGTACATCAAGATCGTGCCATATCAAGAACATGATAGAGAGAGAGATCAAACACATAGCTCCTGGTACATACCCTCACCCTCGAGGGTGAAATACTCCCTCCTTGTCATGGAGAGCGTCGGGATGATGAAGATGGCCATATGGATCCCCCCTCCGGCAGGGTGCCGGAACAGGGTCCCGATTGGTTTTTGGTGGCTACAGAGGCTTGCAGCGGCGAAACTCCCGATCTAGGTTATGTTCTGGAAGTTTGGGGATATATAAGAGGTGTTGGCATCGGGAACAAGTCAGGGGGTCCACGAGGCAGACATGAGGTAGGGGGGCACGCCCAGGGGGTAGGGCGCGCTCTCCACCCTCGTGGTGGCCTCGGAACTCTTCTAGTCCATCTCCGCTGCTCTGTGGGCTTCTTCTGGTCCAAAAATAATCTCCGTAAATTTTTAGGTCAATTGGACTCGGTTTGATATTCCTTTTCTATGAAACTAAAAAACAGGGAAAAAGCAGAAACTGGCACTAGGCTCTAGGTTAATAGGTTAGTCCCAAAAATCATACTCCCTCCATTCCTTGATATAAGGTGTATAGATTTTTGGGGAAAATCCAAAATATAAGGTGTATTGCGTTGCACCACTCATTTGGATAATTATTTTAGGTATTTGATTACATTTCCTTATATGAGGCAAGCTCCTCTATTTTCTCATGTCAATTAGTCAGGTGTAATCTCGCCCAAAACTTGTGAATTTTTTCCTCCATGTGCGTTCTTTAATTTCCGTGCCAAAAACTATACACCCTATATTTAGGAATGGAGGGAGTATAAAATAGCATATAAATGCATATAAAACATCCAAGATAGATAATATAATAGCATGGAATAATAAAAAATTATAGATACGCTGGAGACATATCGAGCATCCCCAAGCTTAATTCCTGCTTGTCCTCGAGTAGCTAAATGATAAAAATAGAATTTTTGATGTGGAATGCTAGCAAGTGCACAAGTTTGATCAATGATAATTTCAATCACTTTCTCTAGCATAATTATGTATCATAAATAGTAGCTCATATCATAAAGCATCTCATGATAAAGTAACAAGCTATTCGCATGGTAAAGCATAGACCATAAACTTTCTTGAAAACTAACAAATTATATTCTTAGTCATCAAACAATTGCAATTCATCGTATTTTTAGGAAGGGTCTATGTAAGATCTTTGATTTAGCAAATCCCACATACTCAACTATCATATAGTGTTCCATGATTGCTACCACTCAAAGCATATTCTTAGAACAAATAGCATCCATTGAACACAGTGAAAGATAAGGGCTTAATGTTTCACCTTCCAACTTACTTATCATATAGATAATTGTCAACAATAATAATTCATGATCAAATAGATTTGAATGGACATATATGCTTAGATCTTTCCCCACCACATGATGCTTGCCAACTAAAGAGTAGGTTGGAATGAGAAGGGTAACTACTGACTCTTGCATAAAAGTAAAAGACAAAGGGAAGCAGGGATTTGCAGAGGTGCCAGAGCTTGAAGCTTTTTAAAACGAAGATAAAATAATTTTGAGAGGTATGTTTTCATTGTCAATATAACAACTAAGAGTTCCCAATATCTTCCATACTAGAAACATTATAGGCGGTTCCCAAACAAAATGGTAAAAAAATGTACTCCCCCACCACCAACAAGCACATTCCACGGCTAGTCCGGAACAACGGGTATCGTCCAACTATCAACAATCCTGGGGGAGTTTTGTTTAATAATTTGTGATTTCGTTTTTGATCTTTTGATCATAGGACTGGACATCCCAATTACCAGCCATTTTCTCGTGAATGATGAGCGGAGTCCACACATCATGAGAATGACCCACCTAGCATGGAAGATACTAACAGCCCCTAGTCACTACATGAGCGATTCGGGCATACAAAACAGATTATTATTTGAAGGTTTAGAGTTTGGCACATGCAAATTTACTTGGAACTGCATGTAAATAGCGCATAAAGGTAGATATGGTGGACACTCATGGAAGAAACTTGGTTCAAGGATTTTGGATGCACAAGAAGTATTCCCGCTTAGTACAGAGATTTTGGCTAGCAAAGGATTCTAAATAGCAAGCACCACATGTTGGAGGATCCATAACAATATAACTTCTATACAAATATACCCAAGCATAACTCATTATGTTGTCTTCCTTGTCCAACTTCAACTAATTTGCTCAGGTTTGAAAATAATTAATGGGGCTCACAATCATAGTATATGTCCAAGATAGTATATTTATATGTGAAATCTCTCTTCTTTCAATATTCTTTCATGAATTGTTCAACTGACCAATAGTATGTTTGCTAACTTTTAATAAATTTACCACCTCTACTTCTATATGTGAAGTCATTACTCCCCATGGTATAAACATATGAAGCATATATAATTTCAGATTTACGATATTTAGTTTATTCAACCATTACTCATAGGATATAAGTGAAGCACGTGAGTAATTGACAAACTACTCCAAAAAATACAAGTGAAGATCAATGAGTAGTCGAATAATTATGTAACTATGTGAAGACTATCTCTCATAAAGAAAATTTAGATCTTAAGTACTTTATTCAAACAGCAAACAAAACAAAATAAAATGACTTTGCAAGGATAGCACATATCATGTGAAGAAGCAAAAACTCAGGCTCAACCAAAACTGACTGATAGTTGTTGAAGAAGAAAGGTGGGATGCCAACTGGGGCATCTCCAAGCTTAGATGCTTGAGACTTATTGAAATATTAACTAGGGATGCCTTGGGCATCCCCAAGCTTGAGCTTTTGTGTCTCCTTAATTCCCCTCATATCACGGTTTTCCGGTATCTTAAAAACTTCATCCACCAAAACTCAACAAGAACTCGTGAAATAAGTTAGTATAAATCAACGCAATAACCTTATCATTCTCTACTTTAGCAAATCACTAAAATTATTGTTTGATATTGCCTACTAAATGCCTCTACATACTATCCTCAAATAGAATCATTAAACAAGCAAACATATGCAAACAATGCAAACATAACAGCAGTCTGTCTTAACAGGACCGTCTGCAAAGAATGCAAGAGGAATCATACTTACCTAACTCCAAAAATTCCTAAAAATTACCACACTGTAGAAAATTTGTTGTTACTCAAAATTTCAAGATTTTATCGTGTTCTGACTATTCACAAATATTCAAAAAATAACAACAAACGTTCTATTTTCAAACAGCAACATATATACTTGTAAAATAAGCATGGTAAAGGCTATACTTGACTTTTTTATTGAACTAAAAGATATAAAACATGTATCTGAGTAGCAGCAAGCAAATAGAAACAAAAGAAAATGACGCTCCAAGCAAAACACATATCATGTGGTGAATAAAAATATAGCTCCAAGTAAAGTTACCAATGAACGAAGACAAAAGAGGGGATGCCATCCGGTGCATCCCCAAGCTTAGTTGCTTGTTTGTCCTAGAATATTACCTTGGCGTGCCTTGGTCATCCCAAAGCTTAGGCTCTTGCCACTCCTTATTCCATAATCCATCGAATCTTTACCCAAAACTTGAAAACTTCACAACACAAAACTCAACAGAAAATCTTATGAGATCCATTAGTATCAGAAAATAAATCACCACTTAGGTACTGTTGTGAACTCATTATAAATTCATATTAGTGTTATATATACTGTATTACAACTTATCCATGGTTCATACCCTCCAGTACTACTCATAGATTCATCATAATAAGCAAACAACACATAGAAAACAGAATCTGTCAAAAAAAAAGAACAGTCTCTAGTAATATGGAAACTTTCCATACTTCTGTAACTCCAAAAATTCTGAAAAAAATAGGAAAATCTAGGAAAGTTGTATATCAATCTTATGTAAAAAATTCAGATTAAAATCATGTTCCAGCGAATTTTCAAATTTCATGGACTGAGCGCAAAAGTTTTGGTTTTTGCACAGAATCAAGTCAACTATCATCCACACTATCCCAAAGGCTTTACCTGGCACTTTATTTAAACAAAAACTATAAAACATGATTACTACAATAGCTTAATCATGTGGACACACAAAAACATTAGGGGTAAATGTTGGGTTGTCTCCCAACAAGCGCTTTTCTTTAATGCCTTTCTAGCTAGGCATGATGATTTTGATGATGCTCACATGAAGGATAAGAATTGAAACACAAAAAGAGCATGATAAAGAATACGACTAGCACTTTTATGTCTAACCCACTTCCTATGCATATGGATTTTGTGAGCAAACAACTTATGGGAACAAGAATCAACTAGCTTAGGAAAGCAAAACAAAGCATCACTTCAAGATTTTCAACACATAGAGAGGAAACTTGATATTATTGCAATTCCTACAAGCATATATTCCTTCCTCATAATAATTTTCAGTAGCATCATGAATGAATTCAACAATATAAACATCACATAAAGCACTCTTTTCATGATGCATAAGCATAGAATTTTCATTACTCTCCACATTAGCAAAATTCTTCTCATTCGGAATAGTGGGAGTATCATAAGAAACTCGAATACTATAAATTGTTTCCACATTAAAAGAGTAATGTTCAGGAAAAAGGTAATCATAATCATGACAAGTTTTATAAATATAATCATCACTACTTTTAATAACATAAGTGTCATCACAGTAATCATCATAAGTAGCAACTTTGTTCTCATAATCAATAGGAACCTCTTTCGAAATAGTGGATTCATCACTAAATAAAGTCATGACCTCTCCAAATCCACTTTCATAATTATCACAATAAGATTCAACACCCTCCAAAATGGTGGGATCAATAATACCTAAAGTTGACACTCTTCCAAACCCACTTTCATCAATATAATCATCATAAATATGAGGCATGCTATCATCAAAATAAATTTATTCATCAAAACTTGGTGGACTAACAATATCGTCTTCATCAAACATAGCATCCCCAAGCTTGTAGCTTTGCATATCATTAGCATCATGGATATTCAAATAATTCGCACTAACAACATTGCAATCATGCTCATCATACAAAGATTTCATGCCAAACATTTTATAGACTTCTTCTTCTAACACTTGAGCACAAGTTTCCTTTCCATCATTTTCACGAAAGACATTAAAAAGATGAAGCATATGACGCAACCAGAATTCCATTTTTTTATAGTTTTCTTTTATAGACTAAACTATTGATAAAACAAGAAACTAAAAGATTCAATTGCAAGATCTAAAGATATACCTTCAAGCACTAACCTCCCCGGCAGAGGCGCCAGAAAAGAGCTTGATGTCTACTACACAACTTTCTTCTTGTAGACGTTGTTGGGCCTCCAAGTGCAGAGGTTTGTAGGACAGTAGAAAATTTCCCTCAAGTGGATGACCTAACGTTTACCAATCCATGGGAGGCGTAGGATGAAGATGGTCTCTCTCAAACAACTCTGCAACCAAATAACAAAAAGTCTCTTGTGTCCCCAACACACCCAATACAATGGTAAATTGTATAGGTGCACTAGTTCGGCTAAGAGATGGTGATAGAAGTGCAATATGGATAGTAGATATAGGTTTTTGTAATCTGAAATTATAAAAATAGCAAGGTAGCACGCGATAAAAGTGAGCGAAAACAGTATTGCAATGCTTTCAAACAATGGCTAGGGTTCATATTTTCACTAGTGCAAGTTCTCTCACCAATGATAACATAATTAGATCATATAACAATCCCTCAACGTGCAACAAAGAGTCACTCCAAAGTCACTAATAGCGGAGAACAAATGAAGAGATTATTATAGGGTATGAAACCACGGCAAAGTTATTCTTTCCGATCAATCCATTGGGCTATTCCTCTAAGTGTCACAAACAGCCCTATAGTTCATAGTAAAATAACACCTTAAGACACACATCAACCAAAACCTTAATGTCACCTAGATAGTCCAATGTCACCTCAAGTATCTGCGGGTATGATTATACAATATGCATCACACAATCTCAGATTCATCTATTCAAACCAACAGAAAGTACTTAATAGAGTGCCCCAAAGTTTCTACTGGAGAGTCAAGACGAAAACATGTGCGAACCCCTATGCATAAGTTCACAAGGTCATGGAACCCGCAAGTTGATCACGAAAACATACATCAAGTGGATCACGTGAATATCCCATTGTCACCACAGATGAGCACATGCAAGACATACACCAAGTGTTCTCAAATCCTTAAAGACTCAATCCGATAAGACAACTTCAAAGGGAAAACTCAATCCATTACAAGAAGGCAGAGGGGGAGAAGCATCATAAGATCCAACTATAATAGCAAAGATCGAGGTACATCAAGATCATGCCATATCAAGAACACAAGAGAGAGAGAGAGAGAGAGAGAGATCAAACACATAGCTATTGGTACATACCCTCAGCCCTGAGGGTGAACTACTCCCTCCTCGTCATGGAGAGTGTCGGGATGATGAAGATGGCCACCGGTCATGGATCCCCCCTCCGGCAAGGTGCCGGAATAGGGTCCCGATTGGTTTTTGGTGGCTACAGAGGCTTGTGGCGGCGGAACTCCCAATCTAGGTTCTGTTCTGGAAGTTTGGGGATATGTAGGAGGTGTTGGCGTCGGGAACAAGTCAGGGGGTCCACGAGGCAGCCACGAGGTAGGAGGGCGCGCCCAGGGACGCAGGGCGCGCCCTCCACCCTTGTGGTGGCCTCGGGACTCTTCTGGTCCATCTCCGATGCTCTATGGGCTTCTTCTGGTCCAAAAATAATCTCCGTGAATTTTCAGGTCAATTGGACTCTGTTTGATATTCCTTTTTTGTGAAACTCAAAAACAAGGAAAAATAGAAACTGGCACGAGGCTCTAGGTTAATAGGTTAGTCCAAAAATAATATAAAATAGCATATAGAACATCCAAGATAGATAATATAATAGCATGGAACAATAAAAAATTATAGATACGTTGGAGACGTATCATAGGCCGGCTTAGAAAGTGAAGTGATGGCCTTTATCTTCTCTGGGTTTGCTTCAATGCCCCATTCTGAGACCAGAAATCCTAGCAATTTTCCTGCAGGTACACCAAACACACACTTGGTCGGGTTAAGCATCATCTTGTAAACCCTGAGATTGTCAAAGGTTTCCTTCAAATCAGCAAGTAGAGTCTCTTTATTCCTTGACTTGACCACAATATCATCCACATAAGCATGAACATTGCACCAGATCTGACCATGAAAACAGTTCTGAACACAATGCTTGTAAGTCACCTGGGCACTTTTGAGCTCAAAAGACATGGAAGCATAGCAGAAAGCCCCAAAAGGTGTAATGAAAGACGTCTTCTCTTAGTCTTTAACTGCCATCTTGATCTGATGATAACCAGAATAAGCATCCAGGAAGCATAAACTCTCATAACATGTCGTTGCATCAATGATCTGGTCAATGCGAGGGAGAGCAAACAGGTCAGCTGGACATGCCTTGTTAAGATATGTGTAATCAACACACATACCATGTGCCATTTTTCTGAAGTACAAGCACATGGTTAGCCAACCACTCGGGGTGAAAAACTTCTATGATAAACCCAACCGCTAAGAGCCGGGCTACCTCTTCTCCAATAGCTTTACGTCGCTCTTCGTTAAAACATCAAAGGAACTGTTTGTCCGGCTTAACATTGGGATCCAGATTAAGGTGGTGCTCAGCGAATTCTCTCGGTACACCTGGGATGTCAGAAGGTTTCCATGCAAAGATGTCTCGATTCTCATGGATGAACTGGATGAGCGTGCTTTCCTATTTGGGATCCATATTAGCCCCCACAGTGAACTGCTAAGTTGACTCGCCAGGGAAAAAATTCACTTGTTTGGTACCGTCTACCGACTTGAACTTCAATAGAGGGTCATGTTCAGTAGTAGGCTTCTTCAGAGGTGTCATATCAGCCGAGTCAACATTGTCCTTATAAAACATGAGCTCCTCGGTAGCACAAGCTGATTCTGCATAAGCTGCATCTCCTTCCTCGCACTCCAGGGCAAGTTTTCTATTCCCATGAACGGCGATCGTCCCCTTTTGACCTGCCATCTTAAGCTGTAAATACACATAACAAGGGCGAGCCATGAACTTAGCATAAGCCAGTCGTCCAAATAAAGCATGATAAGGACTCTTGATCTTGACCACCTCAAACCACAGTGTCTCTGCCCTGTAATTACACTCATCACCAAAAGCTACTTCCAGTGCAGTTTTGCCCATAGGATATGCCAACTTGCGAGGCACCACTCCATGGAAGACTGTGGACGACGGAAGGTATCATAGTATAATATGTTGATGCTGCTACCACCATCCATAAGAACTTTTGTGAACTTATAGCCTCCTACTTGAGGGGCTACCACCAATGCCAGATGACCCGGATCATCAACTTAGGGTGTGTGATCCTCTCGACTCCATGTGATTGTATGCTCGGACCATCGTAAGTATTGGGGTACTACCGTTCTGTAGCGTTGATTGCTCGCTTATGAACCTTCCGGTAACACTTGCATGTGTTTGTAGTGAACACGTGATACTGATCCCCCTTAATCTGCTTTGGATTACTCTGATATCCTGACTGATTATGTTGTTGCCGATTGCCCTAACCAGAGTGTTTATTATGACCACCATGGTTACCTTGACCCTGATAACCAGAATTTGAGCCGCCACCACCAAAGCCGGCCCCCTGAGAACCAGATCCTAACCCGCCAAGTGGCCCATTGTTATTACCACGGTGCTGGTTAAGGCTGTGATTCCTGAACTCCCGCATAATGTAACAATCCTTCCAAGCATGAGTAGACGGATTGTTAGGGAAACTATGTTTCGGGCAAGGGTCATTAAGCATTGCCTCAAGATTGGATGGCTTTCCACTGTTGAAAGGCGGTTTGCCGTTACCATTGCGGCGCTGGATTTTATACCCAGTGTTGGTGTTAGCTACTAGATCTGACCCGCCATCGGGGTGTCTTTGTGCTTTCCACTGTTACCCTACTAATTGCCATTATTCCCTGCTACATTCTATTGCTAACCCTTACCGCTGCCATTCTTCTTGCCCTTACTAGATTTATAGTCATCAGAACCAGGGTCCTTTGTGCTATCAAAGTCTACATATTTAGTGAGAGCAGCCATGAGGTCTCAAATGTCCTGGCAAGTGCGCTTGAGCCGCCCAAGCTTCTGCTTGAGAGGCACGAAGTGACAGTTCTTTTCTAGTATCAGAACCGCCTGAGCTGCCGAAATACTATCAGATGAGTGAATGATAGTAGAGACCTGCTACCTCTTGAGCTTGCGTTGGTTTTTCCTTTGAAGAGGAAAGGGTGATGCAACAAAGTAGAGTAAGTATTTCCCTCAGTTTAAGAACCAAGGTATCAATCCAATAGGAGACAACGCACAAGTCACCGAATACCTGCACAAACAATCAACAAACTTGCACCCAACATGATAAAGGGGTTGCCAATCCCTTCATAGTTACTTGTAAAAGTGAGATCTTATAAAGATAGATAAACGGTAATGTAAATATTTTTGGTATTTTTGGTTTATAGATCGGAAAGTAAAAGATTGCAAAATAGTAGATTGGAAACTAGTATGATGTAAAATAGAACTTATATGATGGAAAAGAGACCCAGGGGCCATAGGTTTCACTAGTGGCTTCTCTCAAGATAGCAAATAATACGGTGGGTGAACAAATTACTGTTGAGCAATTGATAGAAGAGCGCATAATTATGATGATATCTAAGGCAATGATCATGAATATAGGCATCACGTCCGTGTCATGTTAACCAAAACGATTCTGCATCTACTACTATTACTCCACACATTGACCGCTATCCAGCATGCATCTAGAGTATTAAGTTCTAAATAACAGAGTAACGCATTAAGTAAGATGACATGATGTAGAGGAATTAACTCAAGCAATATGATGAAAATCCCATCTTTTTATTCTCGATTGCAACAATACAATATGTTCCTTGCTGCCCCTACTGTCACTAGGAAAGGACACCGCAAGATTGAACCCAAAGCTAAGCACTTCTCCCATTGCAAGAAAAACCAATCTAGTAGGCCAAACTAAACCGATAATTCCAAAAGACTTGCAAAGATATCAAATCATGCATATAAGAATTCAGAGAAAACTCAAATAATATTCATAGATAATTTGATCATAAATCCACAATTCATCGGATCTCGACAAACACACCACAAAAGAGTATTACATCGAATAGATTTCCAAGAACATCGAGGAGAACATGGTATTGAGAATCAAAGAGAGAGAAGGAGCCATCTAGCTACTAGCTATGGACCCATAGGCCTGTGGTAAACTACTCATGCTTCATCAGAAGGCTAATGGTGTTGATGTAGAAGCCCTCCGTGATCGAATCCCCCTCCGGCAGGATGCCAAAAAAGGCCCCTAGATGGGATCTCACGGGTACAGAAGTTTGCAGCGATGGAAAAGTGTTTTCGTGGCTCCCCTGATGTTTTTGGGGTATAAGAGTATATATAGGCGAAGGAACTAGATTAGGAGAGCTTCGAGGGGCCCACGAGGTAGGGGTGCACCCTACCCCCCTGGGCGCGCCCTCCACCGTTGTGGCCTCCTCGTTGAGTCTCCGACTTCATATGCAAGTCTCCTGGTTTGCTTCTGGTCCAAGAAATATCATCGCGAAAGTTTCATTCCGTTTGGACTCCGTTTGGTATTCCTTTTCTGCGAAACTCCAAAGCAGGCAAAAAAACAAAAACTGGCACTGGGCTCTCGGTCAATAGGTTAGTCCCAAAAATAATATAAAATAACATATAAATGCAGATTAAACATCCAAAATGGATAATATAATAGCATGGAGCAATAAAAAATTTATAGATACGTTTGAGACGTAGCAAGCATCCCCAAGTTTAATTCACGCTCGTTCTCGAGTAGGTAAATGATAAAAACAGAATTTTTGATGTGGAATGCTACCTAGCATATTTATCCATGTAATTCTCTTTATTGTGGCATGAATATTCAGATCCGTAAGATTCAAAACAAAAGTTTAATATTGACATAAAAACAATAATACTTCAAGCATACCAACAAAGCAATCATGTCTTCTCAAAATAACATGGCCAAAGAAAGTTATCCCTACAAAATCATATAGTCTGGCTATGCTCTATCTTCATCACACAAAATATTTAAATCATGCACAACCCCGATGACAAGCCAAAAAATTGTTTCATACTTTTGATGTTCTCAAACTTTTTCAACTTTCACGCAATACATGAGCGTGAGCCATGGATATAACACTATGGTGGAAGAGAATATGGTGGTTGTGGAGAGGACAAAAAGAGGAAGATAGTCTCAAATCAACTAGGCCTATCAACGGGCTATGGAGATGCCCATCAATAGATATCAATGTGAGTGAGTAGGGATTTCCATGCAACGGATGCACTAGAGCTACAAGTGTATGAAAGCTCAAAAAGAAACTAAGTGGGTATGCATCCAAATTGCTTGCTCATGAAGACCTAGGGAAATTTGAGGAAGCCCATCATTGGAATATACAAGCCAAGTTCTACAATGAAAAAATCCCACTAGTATATGAAAGTGACAAAATAGGAGACTCTCTATCATGAAGATCATGGTGCTAGTTTGAAGCACAAGTGTGGGAAAAGGATAGTAACATTGACCCTTCTCTCTTTTTCTCTCATTTTTTTCTTTTTTCTTTTTTTCTCTCTTTTTTCTTTTTTTTCTTTTTTTACGTTTGGAGTCTCATCCTGACTTGTGGGGGAACCATAGCCTCCATCATCCTTTCCTCACATGGGGCAATGCTCTAATAATGAAGATCATCACACTTTTATTTACTTACAACTCAATGCTTGGAACAAAATATGACCCTATGTGAATGCCTCCGGCGGTGTACCAGGATGTGCAATGAATCAAGAGTGACATGTATGAAAGAATTATGAAAGGTGGCTTTGCCACAAATACGATGTCAACTACATGATCATGCAAAGCAATATGACAATGATGAAGCGTGTCATAATAAACGGGACAGTGGAAAGTTGCATGGAAATATATCTCGGAATGGCTATTGAAATGCCATAATAGGTAGGTATGGTGGCTGTCTTGAGGAAGGTATATGGTGGGTGTATGGTACCGGTGAAAGTTGCGCGGCACAAGAGAGGTTAGCAATGTTGGAAGGGTGAGAGTGCGTATAATCCATGGACTCAACATTAGTCATAAAGAACTCACATACTTATTGCAAAAATCTATTAGTTATCGAAAAAAATTACTAGCGCATGCTCCTGGGGGGATAGATTGGTAGGAAAAGACCATCACTCGTCCCCGACCGCCACTCATAAGGAAGACAATCAAAAAATAAATCACGCTCCGACTTCATCACATAATGGTTCACCATACGTGCATGCTACGGAATCACAAACTTTAACACAAGTATCTCTAAAATTCACAACAACTCACTAGCATGACTCTAATATCACCATCTTCATATCTCAAAACAATTATAAAGAATCAAACTTCTCATAGTATTCAATGCACTTTATATGAACGTTTTTATTATATCCCCCTTGGATGCCTATCATATTAGGACTAAATTTATAACCAAAGTAAATTACCATGCTGTTCTAAAAGACTCTCAAAATAATATAAGTGAAGCGTGAGAGTTCATAAATTTCTATAAAATAAAGCCACCGCCGTGCTCTAAAAAGATATAAGTGAAGTACTAGAGCAATATTGCCTAGCTCAAAAGATATAAGTGAAGCACATAGAGTATTCTAATAAATCACGATTCATGCGTGTCTCTCCCAGAAGGTGTGTACAGCAAGGATGATTGTGGTAAACTAAAAATCAATGACTCAAATCATACAAGACGCTCTAAGCAAGACACATATCATGTGGTGAATAAAAATATAGCCTCAAGTAAAGTTACCGATACACGAAGACGAAAGAGGGGATGCCTTCCGGGGCATCCCCAAGATTAGGATTTTGGTTGTCCTTGAATATTACCTTGGGGTGCCTTGGGCATCCCCATGCTTAGGCTCTTGCCACTCCTTATTCCATAGTCCATCAAATCCTTACCCAAAACTTGAAAACTTCACAACACAAAACTCAACAGAAAATTTCATGAGATCTGTTAGTATAAGAAAATAAATCACCACTTTAAGGTATTGTTGCAAACTCATTATTTATTGATATTGGTGTAATATCTACTGTATTCCAACTTTTCCATGGTTCATACCCCCCGATACTACCCATAGATTCATCAAAATAAGCAAACAAATGCAAAAAACAGAATCTGTCAAAAACAGAACAGTCTGTAGCAATTTGTAACTCTCGAATACTTATGTAACTCCAAAACTCCTGAACAATTTGGAAAACCTGAGAAATTTGTGTACCAATCCAGAGCAAAATGAATCAGATCAAAAGAACGTTTCTGTGAATTATGAAAATTATTTTCCTGGGCACAAAAGTTTCTGAATTTCAGCAGGATCAACACAACTATCATCGGTAAGCTATCCTAAAGGTTTAACTTGGCACAAACACTAATTAAAACATAAAATCACATCTAACCAGAGGGTAGATGAATTATTTATTACTAAATAGGAACAAAAACAAAGGAACAAAAATAAAATTGGGTTGCCTCCCAACAAGCGCTATTGTTTAACGCCCTTAGCTAGGCATTGATAATTTGAATGATGCTCACATAAAAGAGAAGAACTGAAGCACAAAGAGAGCATCATAAAACATGTGACAAACACATCTAAGTCTAACATACTTCCTATCCATAGGCATTTTATAAGTAAACAAGTTATCAAGGCAAGCAAAAACCATCATATGCAAGGAAGAAGAAAGAGACGATAGCAATCTTAACATGAAGAGAGGTAATTTAGTAACATGAGAATTTCTACGACCATATTTTCCTCTCTCATAATAATTACATTTAGGATCATAAGAAAATTCAACAATACAGCTATCACAAAACATATTCTCAACACAATGCACATGCATGAAAAATTGACACTCTTCCAAAATAGTGGGATCAATATTAACTAAAGTCATGACCTCTCCAAACCCACTTTTATCAAAAATTTCATAAGATTGAACATACTCCAAATATGTGCGATCTAAAATTGACACTCTTCCAAACCCACTTTCAATATTATTGAAAACATTATCAATCTCATATTTATCATGGAGCTTAAATAAAATTTCAAGATCATAAGAAGAATCACCCCAATCATGATCATTGCAACAAGTAGTGGACATAGCAAAACTAGCATCCCCAAGCTTAGGATTTTGCATATCATTAACACAATTGACATTAATAGAATTTATAATAACATCTTTGCAATCATGCTTTTTATTCAAAGATCTATTGTGAATCACTTCATAAAGCACTTCATCACAATTTTTAGATTCACGGATTTCAAGCAAAATCACATAAAGATAATTTAGTGCACTCAACTCACTAGCAATTGGTTCATCATAATTGGATCTCTTAAAGAGATTAGCAAGTGGATGAGGATCCATAAACTTTTAGCAAGCAAAGATGCAAGCAAAAAGAAGGCACATCATAACACAAGCAAACAAAAGATCGAACGGAAGAAGGGCGAAAGAAAAGGGCGAATCTTTTCGAATATCATTTTATTGGCGGGGGAGAGGAAAACGGGAGGCGAATGGAAAATAATCTAATGCAAGAGATGAGACTTTATGATGGGTACTTGGTATGGCTTGACTTGGCGTAGATCTCCCCGGCAACGGCGCCAGAAATTTTTCATGCTACCTCTTGAGCTTGCATTGGTTTTTCCCTTTACGAGGAAAGGGTGATGCAGCAAAGTAGAGTAAGTATTTCCGTCAGTTTGAGAACCAAGGTATCAGTACAGTAGGAGATAACGCACAAGAGTCACCAAATACCTGCACAAACAATCAACAAACTTGCACCCAACGCGATAAAGGGGTTGTCAATCCCTTCACGGTTACTTGCAAAAGTGAGATCTCATAGAGATAGGTAAGCGGTAAAGTAAATAGTTTTGTTATTTTTTGTTTATAGATCAGAAAGTAAAAGATTGCAAAATAGTAGATCGGAAACTAGTATGATGTAAAATAGAACTTATATGATGGAAAAGAGACTCGGGGGCCATAGGTTTCACTAGTGGCTTCTCTCAAGATAGCAAATAATATGGTGGGTGAATAAATTACTGCCGAGCAATTGATAGAAGAGCGCATAATTATGATGATATCTAAGGCAATGATCATGAATATAGGCATCACGTCCGTGTCATGTAGACCGAAACGATTCTGCATCTACTACTATTACTCCACACATTGACCGCTATCCAACATGCATCTAGAGTATTAAGTTCTAAAGAACAGAGTAACGCATTAAGTAAGATGACATGATGTAGAGGAATTAACTCAAGCAATATGATGAAAACCCCATCTTTTTATTCTCGATGGCAACAATACAATACGTTCCTTGCTGCCCCTACTGTCACTGGGAAAGGATGATTGAACCCAAAGCTAAGCACTTCTCCCATTGCAAGAAAAACAAATCTAGTAGGCCAAACTAAACCGATAATTCCAAAAGACTTGCAAAGATATTGAATCATGCATATAAGAATTCAGAGAAAACTCAAATAATATTCATAGATAATCTGATCATAAATCCACAATTCATTGGATCTCGGCAAACACACCACAAAAGAGTATTACATTGAATAGATTTCCAAGAACACCGAGGAGAACATGGTATTGAGAATTAAAGAGAGAGAGAAGAAGCCATCTAGCTACTAGCTATGGACCCGTAGGTCTATGGTAAAGTACTCACACTTCACCGGAACTGTAATGGTGTTGATGTAGAAGCCCTCCGTGATCGAATCCCCTCCGGTAGGACGCCGAAAAAGGCCCCTAGATGTGATATCATGGGTACAGAAGGTTGTGGCGGTGGAAAAGTGTTTTCGTGGCTCCCCTTATGTTTTGGGGGTATAAGAGTATATATAGGCGAAGGAACTAGGTCAGGAGAGCTCCGAGGGGCCCACAAGGTAGGGGGCATGCCCTACCCCCTGTGTGCGCCCTCCACCCCTGTGGTCGCCTTGTTGAGTATTCGACTTCATCTCCAAGTCTCCTGGTTTGCTTCTGGTCCAAGAAAGATCATCGCGAAAGTTTCATTCCGTTTGGACTCCGTTTGGTATTCCTTTTCTGCGAAACTCTAAAACAGGCAAAAAAACAGAAACTGGAACTGGGCTCTCGGTTGATAGGTTAGTCCCAAAAATAATATAAAATAGCATATAAATGCATATTAAACATCCAAAACAGATAATATAATAGCATGGGACTACCAAAAATTATATATACGCTGGAGATGTATCAAGACCCCCTGAACCCAATGGTGGGATGACTCATCCTCACAATGTACACAGTGATCCAAATCAACAATAGTCAGAGCCTTCTTACATGTCCCTTGAAAATTCTTGATGAAACGCGCCTTCAACTCCGCCCATGAACTGATAGAACTGGGAGGCATGCCTTTTAACCATGTACGAGCCGGCCCTTCCAACATCATAGTGAAATATTTAACACAAACAGCTTTATTGACGTCCAACATCTCCATGGCTAACTCATAACTCTCAATCCAAGCCTCGGGAGGGAGATCTGTTGTGTAATTGGGCACCTTGCGAGGGCCCTTAAAATCTTTGGCCAGACGCTCGTTGCGCAAGGCTGGTTCTAAGCACGTCACTCCAATGGTCCTGGAATTTGACCCGGCTCCCACCGAAGCTGAAGGAGTCACCGGAGGCTGCTGATAAGCCCCCTGGTGAGCCACCGCCGCCTCACGGCAGGCTCTGGCCTCATCCACAACTGCCTAAGCATAAGTCCTTGGTTAAGGGGCGGGTTATTATCATGGGGCGGGTTACGTCACTGCTCACTACTAGAGACTGCAGGTGACTCAACATGCCGACTGTGACTACAGCTTGCGAGGGGAGTTGAATGTACCCGGTCACGACTGTATGAATATTTTTCCTGCTGCACAAGAGCTGTTTGAAGAAGTTCGATGGCATTTTGTGCTTCTACCACAATAGGCGACTCACCAGAGATAGCGAGCACATTGAGCTGGGTAACTGTTGCTATTATATTATCCACTGGGTTAGAAAAATGACCTAGTGGTGTTGCAAAACGCTGAGGCAGGGTCTGGCCCCTACAGGGAGGGTCTGACTGTCGAGGCTGAGTCGCCGCCCTGTTCCCAGGTGCCTCTGCAGCCTGGGGTATAACCGGTGCAGTACTGGGTCCTGCCCCCGATGTGTTGAACAAATTCATGGGCTCGTAATGCAAAGGCAGGCGGGTCTGGTGCCTCCTCCAAAGGACTGCATTGGAAGCATTCTGATCCAGACTTAAACGCCAAGCTTCTGCTTTCACGCGCTCCAACTCAGCCTCAATCTGAGCCCATATTGTTGCCATCCTGGTATTCTCCGCATTGATATCCCCCTGGGCCTTGGTCATCTACTCCTTGAGCTTCGTGATCTCTGTGTTGTGCTCTGCTATGTTTTTTTGGTGTGACCTCAATCCCCATTAAGGTTGTTAACTCATTCATCAATTCCAACAAAACCTATGTACGCAGCCTGGCTGAGCCGGATCCTGAAGGGTCAGTAGCTCCCGCTCTAGTCGTCGTGCTATTGAGAGCCGACATCGTGCCCGCCATGAAGATGGCGGCTTGTCTAGGTGGCTCATAGGGGTCCGGAATACTGTCGCCATCGGAATATCCCCCAAGCCCGCCATCTTGAAGCTGGTAGATTGACTCTATCTCTCCGGTTGAGGACTCATCACCTGAGTAGATGAGAGTCTCTCCTCAGATACAGAGTTTTCCGCAAGCTCCATACCTTGCGCGAAACCAATGAGAAAGCGCTTTCGACCGGGTTGAATCCGGGCGGGTTGCACGCGCCGAGCCGACTTGATGAGGTCGGTGAAGGTGCTCGTCTCAGGCTCAGATCCGCCGATCTTTCCGATAAGACGTGACTTCCGCGGAAGGGGGCCCGTTACCCATACTCGATTGAGTCGGCCTCTAGGCCCTAGCAAGCGTCGTCCACGTAGAGCTTGCCGCAGTGACTCTTGGTCATCCTTCGATCCCTGGGAAAGATCCCTTCAAGAACTCGAAACCACCGTGTGCTAGCCCCATAGTGGGAGCCAACTGTCATGGTTTTAACACGGCAAATGCCCTGGTGAAAGGACTTAAGTGTGAGTCCATTGCTACGGTGATTAGCTTGTCAGGGTTGAGCGGGACGAGAGACACGAGTTTACCCAGGTTTGGCCCCTCAAGATCGAGGTAAAAGCCTACGTCCTGCTTTGTGTTGTATTGCTTGAGTAACGATTACAAGGGAGCGGATTTGCTTGACCTAGCTATCGATTGATTGTAACCTAACTTTACCCGTTGCAGGGACTCGCCTTTATATACACAGGTCGAGGCCCTGGGCTTTACAAGAGTCCGGCCCGGGTCATGCTTCGTGACCGATCTCGACTCTGAGTCGCCTTGCCTTCTTTAGTAAATCGCCATGAGGCGGCTTACACTTCTGGGCCACACACCATCTTCTGTCCTTGGGCTTCTATCTGGTCCATCCCGTAAGTCGCCTTCCTGGCTCCGCATCTTGATCGCTTGGGCCTTTCTAAGGCCTAACTGTTAACTCGCCAACAGCCTAACCCGGCCCCTCTAGGGTGGGTTACACCATGGGATTATATCCCCGATAACTCCCTAAATTTACTTGAGAATCCTATTCGTTGAAGTAGATCAAGGATGTACTCCCATTTGACCGAGTCAAAATTCTATCAAATATCAAGCTCGAATAGGAGGGATGGGGCCTTTCTCTTATGAAGGCAGGGCTCAAGGTTTCAAAAGTACGTGAACTTGTCATGGATGCTTCACATTTTGAAAAAATCACTCTGAGCGTTCGAGATGAGGGTGTACATGTGCGGTCCAAGCATATGGAGAGCACCTTCGCAATAATATTGGTGATCTCATGGATAAGGTTAATGGGCCTATAGTCGGCAATCCTTTTCGCCCCACTTTCTTAGGCAGAAGCACTACATTAGCAGATTTTATCCCCTTGAGGTTTGTTGTTCGAAGGGAATCAAAACGGTCAATCACCTTCATGAGGTCAAGTTTGATGATGTCCCAACACATTTTAAAGAATAGGCTCATAAAACCATCCGGTCCAGGCACCTTGTAGCTCAGCATGCTGTTGATCGCCTCAAGGACCCCCTTCGGGGTATTGGTATGTCAAGCTCGTTAAAGTCGGTTGGCTCCTAATTGAGCTCCTCCCAATTGAAGTATTTTGTCCTACCACCTTTTTCCATGACCCGTGAGAAGTGGTATTGAATTATTGTCTCTTTGACTTCATGTTCAGTCACCCAACCATGCTCGTTCAAAATTCCATGGATATGGCTCTTACACATCCTAACATTGACCCGATGGTGGAAGAATTTTGTGTTGGCATACCCTTCTTTGATGTTGGAAATTCTAGCGCATTGCTTCTTTCGGGCTTTCTCAACCATGGCCAAATTGATTACTCTTTTCTTGAGCTAGCCCTAAGATCAAGCTCCTCGGGGAATAGTTGTCCCTCCTCTTGGCAATTTCAAGGCAAAGGTTCACCAAGAGAGCGGCTTGGATATGAACTTTAGCCTTTGAGAAAAGACTTCTACTCCACTCAGAGAGGCAGAGCCCATGTTATTAAGCTTGTGTAAGAGAATGATATAGGGGTCGGTGTGATCAACTCGTACATTCCAAGCCTTTGTACTACGTCATTGTACCCGGGCATCAATGCCCAAAAGTTCTTGAATTTGAAGGTACTAGGCCTCCTAGGACCCTTATCACCGACAAGCAGGAGCGGGCAATGGTTAGAGAGGGAGGATGAGAGGGCATGAAGTAGATGGGCTGAAGGTTGTGTCCCACTCAGCATTGCAAAAGAATGAGTCAAGCTTGCACAAGGTTGGATTTTCCTACTTGTTGCCTCTAAGTAAATCTCCTATTTTGGAGATGAATTTCTTTGAGCTCGCAACATGAAGAGTTGTTCGGATGCATTTGATCCTACTCCGGTTCACACTTCTCCTGTTCTTATCTCTCGCCCAATATATTTGGTTAAATCTTCACAGGTAAGCCAAGCCATCCCTAAAGGCAGTTTTTGGCTTAGGAGCTTTGCAAAGAAGGCATCTTTGGGAGATGGGTCGGTGGGTCCATACATGGATGTGATATTGAATCCCACCTCATACTCTCTAACACAAGCCATGGTGGAAATGCAGAAGGTTATGATGGTGCTGTTGGACATCTCAACTAGAAGGTCATCCTAAAGAAGCAGAATTCCCCCTCTAATTCCGTTGGCCAACCTTTACGTGAAGTTATGAATCCTATGCCCCCCAAAAAGGCAGCTGTGTATTGGTCGACATTATCAAGCTTCGTCTCTTGGAGACACACGACGTGGCAAGAGGAGGAATCGATGGTAGCATTAACTGTAGAACGACGATCCGGGCAGTTAAGGCCTCGAATACTCGAGCTCAAGAAGTTGATCAGACGTGCTAATATAATATAACCAGATATGCCCTGGCGATAGTTGAAACACCAGCCACATTGACCACAATTGCAGTAGCATCACTGAGGTTGCACCATGACACTCCTGCATGAGCTAACAAACTCCTAACATAACCAGTGCTTAGGGAAAGGCCTAGAGCAACAACCACGCCTGATACAAGGAACAAAGCGAACACACACATCTTGTCTTACATACTGGTCACCCTTGAATATCAGCAGATATTAAACTCCCCTGAAGATCCACTAACTAGTATTATCATCAGGAGATTGTGCCTCCTAGAATAGCGAGCAACATCTCATATGGCCGCCGGCTATGCCACGACATCCTTGTCGGTCCTTTCCAGGTCAAGCACTCATCCCCCCTCCATGCACTAGGAAGGCCTCCCCAATGACCACGGCGTTGCCATCATCGAGCTTGAAAAGCCCACGCATGGCGGTGATCACCTCTAGAGACGGCTCATCCTTGAAACACTCTGCGAAGGCATCGAGCACAGCTGCAGTTACATCCTCGTCGTCTTTCACAATCCCTAGAGAGCGGTAGATCGATACTTAAGCCACCCTTTCAACTGGTGTGGCCTTGGCATGGTTCACAACCCACATCCTATGAAGTGAGAGCGCGCCCGAAACCTAGAAATGGTTACAGTACCATCATTTTCTGATGAGCCGCAGGAGCTATGGGTGGTGTCGATGCAGGGGAAGCAAGGATGACCTCATGCCGGTCTTCAAACAATGATGCTAGGCAGTAGAAGCCAACAACACCGGAAATGGCAGTCCCGCAGAGCCGCACCGGCGACTACATGCGGCGCAGTGACCCACTTGTGATGAGTGGCAGCGTGGGGGAGGACACAGGGCCTGGTGGCCGAGCAGGCGAAGAAATCAGTAGTAGGAGCATCATAGGTGAGTGATGGCTCTATATTTTATAGCACTTTTAGAGCTCATTTGTTGCATGTTCTATTTATATATTATCTCCCATTGAACCAAATAGTTGTCCATTATGCCTGTTTATCGTTTTGTACACTTTCCTTGTGAGCATTGCATATTTAATATTTTATTTGGTTTTATTAGTTTCTTTGTTTTCTTATGTCCACATGTGTTTGGAGCAACCTAGGACCTATCACGATAAAAGGACCAAGGATGAGGGCTCAACACAAAGGACTTACAATACCAGACTTGGGCATTTTGAAAGGCAAAAAAGGTGTTTTTTCTGAAGTGTTCCAAATCAAGATCTAAAAGCATAAATGAATCAGTATCGCTCTCACGAATCCAACAAGTCCAAGAATGTCAAAATCAGAGTCCATATTAAGAAATGGTGGCCAAAACACTAGATGAGGTCAAAATGAACGACAACGTTCCGTACGACCACACATGGTCGTATTACTTGATTCTCGCTCTGAAAGTTGCCCTTTCAGACAAGATTTTTCACCAATTTTGTCTCCGTTTGTTCCCACGAGATCCCTGGACGGTAAGGAAGGGTTTGGGAGAGGATAAGGTTCATCTAGAGCCCTTTCATGCATAGCATCAATGAACAAGGAGGTGCCTTATATACCATCTCCAACCCTAGCCGTCGCCTCCTTCATCTCATTAATCAAAAACACATCCAAGTTCATCTCCATTGCTGCTCCATTCACCACCAAAGAAGTGGGACAACATAAAGGGAAGAAGAGAAGGCTCCAACACCATGAGCACAGGCCTTCGGGCTGGTGCCATCTCCGTCACGCCAGCGCCATCATCACCACCACCATCGTCGGCACCACCATCTCCACCATGCCTTCTCCGTTCACCGGCTCGATGCGGGCTTCTATCTTGACCCTCTCCTTTATGTTTGAGTAGTTGTATTGTTCTCCGGGATACGGATAAACTCTTTTATGATTAGAGTTATTATTCTTGAGCGATCCAATATGCTTATGTTCATGTTCGAGTTAGTATTCTTCATGAGTGTTGAGAGGAGACCTCACTCGCTTTATAGCCCTGATTGGTCGTGGAGGAACTAATGTCGTTGTTTTTGTGATGTAACACCTTGTCCGCCTGATCCCAGAAATCATGGCGAAGGCCCAACAATTTAGGTTCAGTCTTGATGCAAGAGGAGCCTCCGCTTTGGCTGCAAACTTAAAAATAGATCATTTTCTTTTGTGACTGTTAGCGAAGGCGTGGAAATACACAAACACACGGTATTAGCGTCACCCTTAGTAACCCAATATATGTCGCCCCATTTAGCGAAGGCGTGCAATGGCTAGACTGCCACCCAAGAAGGAGAAGGAGGACAGGGACGGGTCGGATATCTTCGGCAACAAGCAGATCTGGCTCGATCCCTATTGCATCTTTGACCGGTACTTCTGCGAGAAGGATGACAATGACGCTGGGAAGGGCAAGGGCGCCGTGGATGATCTTCTTCGTCACGGCCAAACAAGCCAAATTTTGGTAGTCCGATGGCATGTTGTGATGTAGTAGCCGGACGATGTGTCTAATGCATCGTTTACTTAGTTGCATGAGTTTGCATAGATTTGAGGTATGCTAACTGAGGAGTTCGGGTGTGAAATTAAAAAAATTGAGACTTGACCGATCAGTATTCGCAGACGCGCCAAAAAATGTCCGTGGATGTTTGAGGGATCGAATTTGCCATTGCAGATGCTCTTTTTTAAACTGGTTGTAGACTTGTAGTCTCGTAGATGCTCTTAGCAAAACTGAAGAGTTTTTTTAAGCAATGCTATGATTTGCTTGCATGGTTATGACGCGGTTTTCCCTCAAAATAAGCACCTGCTTTGGAGGCTATATCTGACCCAAACGCATACATGGAAATTAATGTTCCAATAGTAGTAGAATGTTTTTTTATGGCCATGGAATTTAAAAGCATCAGTTTTACTCATGGTAGCAGAAAAGCGAATATGGTAGCGGATGGCTTAGCAAAGCATAGCTTTAGTCTTAGCAAGTCTGAAACTTGGGACGCTGTCCCGGACTTTATTCTGAATTCTTATGTAAATGATCTTGCTCTTATTTGATGAATATAAAGTTTTAGTGCTAAAAAAAAACCTGCCGGTTCTCAAAATAAAATAAAAGGGAAAAGGAAGAAAACGCGTGCAAAACTCTCTCTCGCACCTGGTACGAGAAAATGTCCACGGGCCGATGGGACCTCTGCCACCGCCGGTCCCCTCCACAAATAGTACTCGGCTGCGTCAGAGGCTCTCGTAATTTCTTTCCGTGCCGGTATTGGGGGCTCAGATCTCAGATCGCACCTCGGTCAGAACGAAGCCTTGAGACGAACCAACCGACGCACGTACCCCGTGGACACTGACAACATGGACCCGCGAAGGGGTCGGACCCATCTGCAGCCGCTGGTTTCGGTTGGAGCCGCGTTTTGCTCACGTACAGGCAGTTTTTTAGTGCCGCGTTTCTCTTTCCCCCCTCCCTTATCTTCTGCCCTCGCTCCATCCAGGCCCGATGCGGATCTCATGGACGAACGAACCCTAGTCTATTTCCGCCTGATTCAGCAGCCACGACCCCGTGGTTCTTCTCGTCGGCAGATCTACCTCCCTCAGGGAGTGCTCTTCATCATGGTTATGACAGAGGTAATCTTCATGTTGTCTTCTAGAGTATGTTCCTAATTCCTCTTTCAATCCTGCAGATTTCTCTCTCTGCTCGGGCGGGGGCGCAGCAATTCTTCGTGCCTTATAGTCCACAAAGGTTTGTTAGTTCTCCCTCTCCTTTTTGCAATTCACAGGACTTCGTTTTCGGGTTTTCTAGGTTGCGATGCTTATGAGGTTTCCTCCTCTCCCTTCATTATGATTTATGAACAGGCTACTCTATTTCATAGTCAGGCGACGTGTTCACGAACTCCTAGTTGTTTTCTTGTCTGATTGTAGATTTGGCCTGCCAGTTTGTTCGATTTAAATCTGGCGCTATGGTGTTCATTGGTTATCTCTACATGTTTATCCGAGTTGATTCCAAGTCACCCGACTTTGGTGCACCAGTAGGAGTTTGAAGAAAGCGGACAAAAGTTGTTTGACTTAGATACAACACATGAAACTGTAGATTTTATATAAAAAAATTAATTCCATATTCATTCAATAAATAAAAGAAAATTTAGCTATGAATAATTCCTAATTTTTTGTTCTGTTATTGATTCCGCTCTCAGCACTATATTCGCCTCTGCATATTAACCTTGCTGTAGTGGTAAATACATATTGTCGTGAGCTGTTTCAGAAATATATTTGTATTCAGAACGGGGATGTGCACCATACAGTCATACTCTTTCTCGGGCCAATGAAGCCTCAGCTGTAAATTCGTACCCCGGCTACGGCGCGTACACAATCAAGTGTATTTTTGTGGAAGACGCCAGGCGTCGGCCTGCCGATCGGGCATGTCACACACAGTGGGATTAGGCTGATGGTAATCACCAGATCATGCACCCATGTGTCTTCCTCGCCTGCACCTCCTGCTCTGGGTCGTCCTCCCTCGCACCCTCTCACCTTGCCCGTAGGACTGCTTCTCCCGCTCGCAGCACCGCCAACCGCCCCCTGGTAGTAGCACTCGCCACGCTCGTGGAGGCATAGCGTCGGCGCATCTCTCTCATTGTGCAGCACATCTCTGGTCGCAGCATTGGTGGCCGGCTTAGTCTGCTTGTGCATGCATCATCTCGCATCACCAGTCGTACCATCAGTAGCAGGCGTGGGCCGCTTGCAACACCGGCGAAGCAGTCATGCGCCACTCGGAAACGGTATTATTGCCGGACGCTTGCTATGTGGAGTTAGAGTAGCGTGAACTGCGGCAATCGCCAGAGAAATCACTGCGGCTCATTTGGTGGCTCGGTTGCCAGCTTGTTCGGGCTTAAAGTCACGTAGGAGGCACCAAACAATACACATTTGCACGGTGGCAACTAATCACGAACCAAACCTGCCATGCACGCGGGCTCCATTTGTGAGGACCGTGTCAAATCGCGAGGTGGGATACAAATTGGAAAATGGACTGCTAAATGGGATACAATATGATCAATTTTCTTAAAGGGTACTTCTTGTCACTTCAGGACACGGGTTAGGGCGTCTCTAGTAGTTCCCTTATCCTAAAAGTCAAAAAAGTCTTCCTGTTCCATTTTCCTATTTTTTTAGGGAATGACTTTTGCTCATCTAGCAGATCCCTTATCCTAAAATATTTATTCTACCAATTCTTAAAAAAAAATTGCTCAAACAATTGAAACGAATTCATCACATTTCAACACCAATTCGAATAATACAAATCATAATTCGACTACAGACATAAATAAAGTTGGTCATATCCATCAAATATAACCATAATTTATGCCAAAAGGCACCTAATGAACAAGTTCATATAAAAACACACACACATGGTGGACCAAGAGCCATCGTAGGTCAAATGGACCTCATGCACAACAGCACAAGCGTCGTCACTGTCGGCAGCACCACTGCCGCTGCCACCACACAACTTAGACAAGGTGTCCCCATGAGTGGACTGTCTTCGCCGCCTTCATCGGTCTTGTAGTTGCTTGACCTACTCCTTTTCTTGTTCACTTGGGCCTCCTTGGCCATCTCGACCTCCTCCACCACCTCCACATATGGCATTGACATGTCAATGTCGTCGAGGTTGTGTGTTACATTCAATTCTTCCATGAAAGCGACAACTTCATGATTCAGTAGTTCACTACAAAAGCAAAGAAAGAACCTAGCAATCAATATGAAATCATGCATCACTCCATTGCAAACCAAAAATGAAAAAAAGGGCAACCTGGTGCATGTAGCTCCCGCTTGCGCAGGGTCCAGGGAAGGGTCCGACCACTTTGGGTCTATAGTACGCAGCCTTTCCCTACATTTCTGTAAGAGGCTGTTTCCAGGACTTGAACCCATGACCTCATGGTCACAAGGCAGCAGCTTTACCACTGCGCCAAGGCAAACCAAAAATGAAAACAAGAAGAAAAAACTTTTGGTCATATCCTCAATCATGTCGGCCTCACTCATGGTCTCGTCTGAATCCAAGTCATTCTTGGCTGCCGGAGGTGAAAGTCGGCGGCGCTGTGGGAGGTCGAAGGGGAAGCGTCGGGAAGGCTGCATTCTTCTTTGTTGTCGTCGTGCTCTCCACCGCCTTGGCGGACGGCGGCTTGGGCAACGGTGGTAGGCTGGTCATGGCGGCATGAGTGATGACAGATGCCGGCGCCGAACTGGTGTTGATGATGTTCCTCCCTTGCATCCGTCGTTTTGGTGCTTGTGACACCAAATTTGTCGCCAACGAGGGTGGCTAGGGGTGCGGCGGGGAGGGGCTTTCCATTCTGTCGGTCATCGGGGCCGAGGACGACTGTCGGCGCGGCAAAGGGCGGTGGCGTCAGGATTGGCCGGGAAAGCTATAACTCAGCAGGAGGGGGTACCATTTTTTCTAAGAATGTCCGCGACTAGAGTAATACTGAGAGAGTGTGGTGAGGTTCTTTTTGTGGGAGGGGAACCAGATTTGAGGAAATTTTGGTTTAAGTGGATATGTTAGCAGCACCTTTTATGCCCTAAACGGCATTTTTTTTCTCCTCAAATATAACCTGTAAGGGATCTGCTAGAGATGCCCTTGGGACTTTATTTTTATCACTACTCATCTGTTCCAAAACACTTGGAAGTTTTATAACTTGTTTGGTTGGGATGCTAAGCTTGCCACAATTTTAGCACGCCACAAGTTACGCGAGTTTGACTTAGTTAATTCCCTGTTTGGTTTGCAGTCATACTCGTGGCAAGATTCGTTCCATTCAAACTAGATCTCACATGTCATTGGCTTAGAAAAGTGTGGCAAGATTACCTCAAGCGAAGCAGAGTGTAGCCCCAATTTTAGTCACCTAACCTTTTAGGCCTGTGTGGCAAAAAGTGTGGCAAATGGTGGCAACCTTAGTATATGAACCAAAAATCAAACTTGCTCAAGTTTGACCAAATTTATAGAAAAAAGTACTAATACCCGCAATATCCAAATTTATAGAAAAAAGTACTAATATCCACAAGTGTGACAATCCAAAATGTGTTGTGTGTGTCTTGTCATGTTTTCCTTGAGTCTCTCCTCCACCAACTGTGCTTTTTCCTCTCTGTTTGGTACCGTATTATCATGAAATTCTGCTAAAATTAGGGAAGTATTCAACTAGGGATGACGAGGAACCAGTTAGTAGAATTCCAATTCATTTACGTTTGTTCTAGCTCTTTGTCCTCATTTGTTATCCCTTTTTAAGGTAAATAAAGGTGGAGTGTGAGCTTCCCTTCAACGTTTGTTGGTCACTGGAGTTTTTGTGTCGGCTACCAAGTATTTGCAAGATGAGAACTGTTGTGGATTAGCCCGCATCAATTTGTTCATGGAGACGTGTCGGACAGAAAAGGTACTCATGCTATTATCACACAGTATAATTTCCAACCTGGTTTGGCAGTTCAATTATTTGTGTTCCTTCGGTTAACACAGATATTCTTTGATGTTCTGGTTGTCTGCAATTGTTCATAGCACCCTTTAGTCACAGTAGTGACTCCCAGCTCTGATGATATCTGCTCTCACCAATATATGCATTTGAAAGCGTTCTCGACCTAAATGTCGTTTGTATGGTATGCCACCTGGCGACGTTTCTCTGTTTGATTTGGATCAGATCTGTGCTCTGGTGTTAGCATTGACCAGCGTCGTCCCATAGGGGAGGATCTTGCTCCTGATCCATCCAACCGTTAACCCAGGTGAAACCCATCTCTGGAGATGTGGCTGAGCGTCTCAGCAAGACGCCCAGAGTTTCACGAAAAAAGCTGGTGTGGAGAACGTGACAATCTGGCACCTGTCACGCCTGGCGGCAAATGTCCTCAAGCAGGCTATGCAGCCATGGCCCTATCCATTTCCCTAAATCTGAATTAGGACCTAGGGTAGCTGCCGCTCCTCCAGGCATCACTCGCCTTGACATGTCCTGGCCGGGCTACCACTGGATGGTCCAGGACGTGAACCATAGACAGTTCTGGATGCATCAGGGGGCTCCAGGCCAGGAGCTGTCAACCCCAGCACACGCAAACCAAATAGCTTACACCCTAGCTCAAAACAAGTAAGTAACGTGAGACAGAGAACAACCAAACAACTAGCAAGATTTTACCATAAGCCAGCTCAACAAACAGATTTGAAGTTGGCATCACTCAATCATTATTTCAAAATTTCAGATGACGACGGCACAAGTCATGGATTCAACAGAAATAGATGACCGCACAAGTCACAGATTGAGCAATATAACAGGAAATTGATTAAACCACTAGTGTCTTCACCTAAAACTTTTCACCATTTGTACAACGCCTTTTTATCACCATTTGATTTACGCCCTTTATCCATTATGTCTCCCCCACTCTTGTAGTCTGCAAAGAATTTACAAGAACTTGTTCAGTAACTTTGGGCAATGCATAAATGAGAGAAAATAGTTGGCAAATAATTTAGAAGGCCATTAAACTTATACTGGCGCACCACTAAACCTATATGTTTCTATTTGGGGCTTGCACTATTTGTCGGTGAGGCTTGATATCATTTGCTGGTGCAATCTTTACAGTTGTTCAAGAATTTACTATCGTATTAATTTTGATAGAGCTCACCAGTTGGATATGGACCAAAGAATCTAATCACACAATAAACTGTCATAAAAATAAACATGAGCAAAACTAACTGGAAATATTTAATAACCCCACCACAGATATTAGAGGAACAGCTCACAGGTCAATGTGATAATATGACAGCCTTTTAAAGGCTAAACGCGCTCTACTGAGTAGCTAGAAGTGCCCAGAACTGTATACTGAAAACCTTTTATAACCTTTTATTACAACCAAAATATGCAACGCTGCAACCCTCCAAAACCTTGCTTTAGTGTAACAGACAATCAATCAGGTTGGTTTGATGTAGTGAACCACAATATGTTCGATTCTTCTACCAAATATCTCTGACAGGATAGTTGTAATCTCTTTCCTTTGACTTGAAGGATTTTTAGAGTTGGTTAAAGTCACATTGATGCAAATTTTTAGTGTTGGTTAAACTTGCATGTATCTTGGCATTTTGCAATGTATGAGAATGAAATACAACTAACGATGCATATTTTGAAGTAAAAACTGATTCGATTTTTCACAGAAAACTGATTCAATCACTTGAATCTACACCTTACGTAGTCTTTGTTTTATATAGAAGGCAGCTAAGACTATACCACTCCATGCTACCTTATAGAGCCAAAGAAACAAGGTTAAGAGGTAAGAAAGACCTGTTCCACTTAATTAATGGGCTAGCCACTAGAAAAAAGTTGCAAACACAATGCATCAGATTCATTATTTATTTATTTTGTGGGAGGATTCATGAATGTTACTGGTATAAGTATCTAAGCAATGTGGGAAATCTGGTGAGTCACAAAGGCATTATATATTATGGCAAAAAAATTCTTCTATTGTAATAGTCTCATAATACATTCAGCAGGGTGGTGTATTCTTTTTGACAAAGAATGCATCTGTGAACTGAGTAGTACTTCAATCACAAAGCAACCAGGTATATGGCAAGGGAGGACTATATTGTCGTAAAAACTAGCTCAATTATAGTATCATTGTCCAGCAATCAGCACTGATGCCACTCGGTTACAGATGCAAATGAAGCAATAACGAGATGCAGGGAGAAGACTGATGGAATATCAAGCAAGCAACTCCAGGAAAAGCGTCGTATGACTGCTGAGCGCCCACCTACAGCCTACTTGTGATCTAAACAGCTAAAGTCACACTGCAGCTGGCGGACTGCGGCAGAGAATTCAAAAAAATTGAGGTCCATATAGAGACTTCAGATCCACTTGAATTCAATAAAATTCAGCAGATGCACACAAACAAATAAAATAAAGACTGTTACATCAGAATGGAAAGAGCATAAACATAAGGCATCATTTACACGGTTTGAAAGGAGAGAAACAATGCAATTTTCTTGCCAAGCTTTGAGAAAGCAAAATCAACATAGCAGTTCCTTTTAGATTTAGATTTCGCAATTTCTCAACAGGAAAACAAAGCACAATTCAAGAAAATTACTACTAACTCTGATATAATCCTTTATACATGTTTATTATTATGCTGTTCCCCTCACACAGACTACTCCCAACATGCACATCTGGACAGATCGACAAGCAGATGTAGAGTCACATGTTCCTACAAGCTCTGTCCCCTTGAATCAAAAATCTTACAGGGAGAACAATGAAATACTCCAGTAAAGAGCGCCCATCTACAGCTTACTTGTGATCTAAACAGGTCTGCAGCTCGCGGACAGGGGCGGATAATTCAACAAGTTCAGGTCCACAGACTTCCGGGTTCATGCGAATTCAACAAATTTCAGCAAATACAATACAGGTGCAGTGCACACAAACAAATAAACTAAGGACTGTCATATCAGAATGGGATGAAGCAAACATAAGGCATCAGTTATACAGTTTTTTTAGAGAAACGATGCAATTTTCTTCAGCTTCATTCCTTTTTATGGTGTTCCAATCACGCAGCCTACTCACAACATGCACACCAACATGGAGATCCCCTACCGATTTACCACCTCGACCTCCAACTGATTTGCCACAGAGAAATCGACCTCTAACCGACCGCAGATAGATCGACTCTAACCGACCCGATTTAGCAGGGAGCCTGTACGACCGCAGGAAACTCAAACGGAAAGATCGACCTCGAACCGATTTATACCTGGATTCAGTGTCCGCCCGCCCGGCCGTGGTTCTTTGAGTATAGTCCGTGCGCGTCCCGCACCACCTTCCGGGCCCCTTTGTTGGCCGCTCGCTTTGCCCTCACCCTGCACAAATCGCACGCATAAGGATTGTGCCCTGCCCTCGTAGCCAACAGGGAGTGGAGGGGGAAGAGGAGAAGGACGAACGCCAGGAGGAGGAGACGAAGCTGTCACCTCTGATCCCTATCCTCTGGAGTGTGGGTGCGGCCCTGTGAAAACAGATGGTCGGCGAGGCGACCAAGATCGGCACGGTAGACCCAGGCGGCGACCGCGGCGCCCCCCACGATGAGAACCCCCTTGGCGTCCCAGATGGCCTTCCCCGCGGCGGTGGTGGCGGTGGCCGCGCGGCGGACGGCAAACGCGACGAGCGTCGGTATCCTCGCCATTCCCGAACCCTAGCAACAGGAGGTGGGGAAAGTTGGGAGGGGATGGTCTGTGCGGGTGAGATTTGTTTCTTGCTAAACACCTCCAAACTCTCCGTAGCTGATTTGTGGGGTGGGGATGGCAATGCCCACCTTTTATAACTGCACTAAACTAGCTTGGGTTTTCATTTTTAATTTGGGTCACTTTGTTTTGAATGGGTTATGTAAGATATGTGTCCCTAGGATTGGAGGTATGGGAGGTATGGTTTCGCCGGCGGGTCCTGCTCGTAAAGGGGAGGTGCGCGTGTGTGCCGCGGGTGTTGGAGAGACCATGGGGTTGTTTCAAGTTGAATAGGGCGTGTGGTTGGTTCGATGTATGCGTGCGAGTTACATGTCTCTTACGCTACTTCGTGGGTTGGTGTTGAAGGGAAAAGATTTAGGCGGCGAGGCGATGAAGGTCCGCGCGGTAGAAGCGAAGTTGTGTGCCTCCTTCCATCGAAGCCTATATGGAGGGTAGAAGCGAAGTTGTGGAGGGGCCACTATCGGCTAAGAGGTTGGCGACCTTGGGTAGGCGTCGTCGGAGTGACTGGCTTCCACACATTGGTGGCTAGGAGTGGCGGTGTTCTTCCCGCTTCTTTGGACCAGGAGGTTGGTGCCTCGGAGCGACCGATGTGGAGTGGCCGCCAGTCGTGAGGTAGATCTTTTGCCTCCGTTTCCCTTTGATTAGATAGGCATATATCCCGTTGGTTGATTTGATATGCAATTCTCATTTCACAGCGCCTATTTATCCGTACCGTTTTGATGGATTAGAGTCCATTGGCATGTGGATACTCTAGGGTTGTTCGATTTTGTGGTTTGACTGGTTAGTTGGTTTCTTGATTTTAGATTTATGGAAATATATTTGGGCGTCGTGGCACGAGTAGTGTCTTCTCCCATAAAAAAATGCCTTCCCATTAGTATGTCTGATCTTGAATTCTATATTGATCACCGGAATTTTTGTGCAGCGGTAAAGCTCATTGCCCGCATGTCGGTTACTGAGTATTTGCAAGATGGAAATTGTTGCCGGTTAGCCCAGCGTCAATTTGTTCAATGGAGGAGATGTGTCTACCAAAAGGTACTCATGCTATTATCACACAGTACAATTTCAAACCTGGTTTGGCAGTTCAATTATTTGTTTTCCTTTGATTAACACACATGTTTTTTGATGTTCTGGTTGTCTGCACTTGTTCATATCACCCTTTTGGTCACAGAATGACTCCCAGCTCTGAAGGGATCTGCTCTCACCAATATAGGCATCTGAAAATGTCGATCATATATGGTAGTGCCACCTGACGACGTTTCTCAGTTTGATCACTTTCACTCTACTGTTACATATCCACTTTCACTCTACTGTTACATATCCATCCAGCCATTAACCCAGGCGCAACCCATCGTACCAGACGGCGACAGAGTGTAGTTGGGACGTCCAGAATTTCACGAGGAAAGCTGGTGTGGAGAGCGTGACAATCTGTCACCTGTCACACATGGCAGCAAATTCCCTCAAGCAAGCTCTACAGACTACAGCCATGGTGGGAAGGACATCAGAGCTGACACTGAGCCGTGTCCCATGCAGCCAACAAGTACCACTACTGTGATGTCTGCTGCTAGCTATCCCTCTTTGCCTAAACTGAATTAGGACCTAGGGCAGCTGCCGCGCCTCCAGGCTAATCACTTGCTTTGACAGGTCCTGGTCGGGCTACCACTGGATGCTCCAGGACACGAACCATATACAGAGTCCTGGATGCATCAGGAGGCTCCAGGCCAGGAGCTGGCATCCCCAGCAGGGGCAAACCAAACAACACCTTAGCTCAAAACAAAAAAGGTAATGTGAAACAGAGCACAACCAAACAGCTAGCAAGATTTTTACTATAAGGCATCTCAAACAAACAGATTCAGCAGCAACAGATGACGACGATTTATTGCAAAAATTTCCATCCCGGCATCATATATATCATAACCTTTGTCCACTGATTCAACAGCAATAGACGACGTCATAAGTCTCAGATTCAGCGATAATAAGATGATAACAGGATGAAAACACTAGTTTTCTGTGCACTGATTCAACAGCAATAGACGACGGTTCAAAGATGATAAGCAGACTAAACCACTAGTTTGTTAACCGAAAGTGTATCTCCATTTATGCCTAACCCTCTGTTCGGTATTCACCCATTCTGATAACCTGCAAAGTATAAAAAGTTGATCAGTAACTCTGGCCAATGCACAAATGAGAAAATGTTGGCAAATCATTTAGAAGGTCAATAGGGCTTTCGTTATTTGTTTGTGAGACTTGGATCTCATTTGCCGGTGCAGTCTTCACCGTTGTTCAAGAATTTACTTTTATATTGATTTTGTAAACAGTCGTAGAAATAAACATGAGCGGCACAAACTGGAAATATTTAATAACACCCACCACTAACATTTCAGGGATAGCTCACTATATGACATCTTTTAAAGGCTAAAAGCACCCTACTTAGTAGCTAGAAGTGCCCAGAACTGTGTGTACTGGAAACCTTTTACAGCCAAAATATGTAGGTAGGTACCCTCTTGGCTATATGCTGAACCCAGAAAACGCTATGTATATATCATTCACTGGTCTCTCCTTGAGGCACAGTCGTCATCTAAAGGCAATTCTCGAAAATGAGATCGACTAACAATGTATCTGCTGAGGACTCTGCAGGGGAAACATAAAAACCTAAAGAAGTAACCAAACATTACATAATGAATGGCAGAGGTATCAGTCTAGATGCACAATAAAAATGACCCAGCAGAGCCAAACAAACAAGGTTAATAGGTAAGAAAGACCTGTTCCACTCAATTAATGGGTGAGCCACTAGAAAAAAGATGCAGCCACAATGCTCTGTTTCGTGAATATTTCAAGTAAAAACATTTTAGCAAAGCGGGAAACACATACTCCAATGAAAGATCTGGTGAGTGAGTCACAAAGGCATCATATATTATGACAAATACTTCCTCCGTCCCATAATGTAGACGTTGAGTCAAAAAACGTCTTACATTACGGGACGGAGGGAGTAATTTCTTCGAGAGTAATAGTCTATCATAATGCATTCAGCAGGGTAATTATTCTTTTTGACAAAGAATGCAACCATGAACTGAATAGTAATTCAATCAGAAAAAACCAGGAACATGTTATATTCTTGTAAAATCTAGCTCAAATACTACAAAAAGAATAGGATCATTGTTCAGAATTGCTGCCACTCGGTTGTAGATGCAAATGAAGCAAAACGAGATACAAAGCAAATGGAATCTGAAGCCGAACTAGAGATTGTTGGTTTAGGGAAACCATTTGAAATAAGCAGATGTAGAGTCGCGGGTTCCTACAAGCTCTGTCATCAAGCAACCCCAGAAAAGTTGTACATACAAACCCCAGATGTAGACAATGACTGCTGAGCGTCCACCTATAGCCTACTGCTCTACTAAACAGCTAAAGTCACACGGCAGCTTGCGGACAGGGGCCGAGAATTAAACAAAATTCAGGTCTACATACAAACTTCGAGTCCACGTTAATTCAACGAAATTCAACCTTGCAGTCCCTTTTACGTTTAGCTTTCGCCATTTCTCAACCAAAAAGTAAGCATAGTTCACGAAAATTACTACTAAATCTGGTATAATTCCTTTTATAACATATAAGTATATATGTTTATGCTGTTCTCATCAGGCAGACTACTCCCAACTTGCACATCCTCTACTACCGCAGGACCTAAAAACGGACGGATCGACCTCCAACTGATTTACCAGACAGATCGACCGCCAACCGATTTACCAGACAGATCCACCTCCAACCGAACGCACGAGCTTACTTAGGATCTGTTCTATAGGCTCGTACCGCTGCACCTCCAACCGAACGCACACCCTCTACGACCGCAGAAAACCCAAACAGTCAGATCGACCTCCAATCGATTTATACCTGATTCAGCGGGTGCCCGCCCCCCCGTGGCTCCGCGTGTAGAACTGGTGCGCTTGCCCGAGCTGTCTCCTCGCCCCTCTGTTGTCCTCGCGCCGTCCCTTAACCCTGCACAAAATGATTGCGCTCAAGTATTGTGCCCTGCCAAACAGAGGGAGGGGAGGAGGAAGAGGAGAAGGGAGCGCTCGACGCCGAGGAGGAGGAGGAGGAGAAGAAGAGCCTGTACCTGAGACCCCAGTCGAGTCGACCGGAGAACCCGTCGTCTGAGAACAGGCGGTGGGCCAGGCGGTGCGCCAGGCGGCGGAGGTCGGCGCGGAAGGCCCAGGCGGCGACCGTGGCGCCGCCGACCAGCAGCAGCCCCTTCCCGTCCCAGATGGCCTTCCCCGCGGCGGTGGTGGCGTTGGCCGCGCGGCGGACGGCAAAGGCGACGAACATCGGGAGTCTCGCCATTCTCTCTTCTCTAACCCTAGCAACACAGGTTTGGGAAAGTTGGGAGTTGTTGCGCGATGACAAATGTCTGTGCGCTGAGTTTTTTTTTTGGTGTGTGTGCTAACTACTCCGTAGCTGATTTGTGGGGAGGGCAATGTCAATCTTTCATAACTTCACTAAACTAGCTCTAACTGAGGTTTGCAATTTCCAATTGGGCCACTCACTTTTGAATGGGTTAAGTAAGATCTGTGTCTCTAGAATTGGAGGTATGGGAGCAGGTATGGTTTCGTCGGCGGGTCCTGCTCATCAATGGGAGGTGCGTGTATATGCCACGGGTGTTAGGGAGACCATGGGGTTGCTTCGAGTTGAATAGGGGTTTGTTTCGATGTATTCGTGAGTCACACATCTCTTACGCTACTTCGTGGGTCGGTGTCGAAGGGAAAATATTAGGGCGACTGTTGTTCTTGCTCTTTGTGTGCCTCCTTCTATCGAAGCCTACATGGAGGGTAGGAGCGAAGTTGTGGAGGGGTGATTGTCGGTTTAGAGGTTGGTGACCTTGGGTAGGCGTTGTCAGAGCGATCGGCTTCGCGTGTTGGTGGCTAGGAGTGTCGGTCTTCTTCCCGCTTATTTCGATTGGGAGGTTGGTGCCTCGGAGCGAGCGGTGTGGAGTGGTTGTCAGTCGTGATGTCGATCGTTTGCCTCCCTTTCCCTTTCATTAGATAGGCCTATATCCCGTTGGTTGATTTGATATGCAATCTGCATTTCATAGCGTCTATTTCTCTGTACCATAACGTTTTGATGGATTAGAGTCTATTGGCATGTGGATACTCTATGGTTGTTTGATTTTGTGGTTTGGCTTGTTTTTTGGTTGGTTAGGTGGTTTATTGGTTTTAGATTTATGGATATATTTGGGCCAGTGCAGAGCGGCACGAGTAGTGTCTTCTCCCATAAAAAATGCCTTCTCATTAATATGTCTCCCTCATTTTCCTTATCTTGAAATTCTACATTGACAAGTTACATATCCCAACTCTTTTTTAAAAGTTAGACTACTAACTACTAACTCTTTCTCAAATTTTCATAACTCGATTCCAGACAATTTTCGGTTAGTGATATGGAAAGTTACAAATAGACAAATTGAAGAATGTACTTGATGCGTCTAGAAAATCAAATTTGACGCTAATAACTTTGATAAGTTTCTAAACAGGAAGAACCATATATGTCCCTTCGGCATGTGATCTACAATACCTCTGACCGACACAAAAAGATTAAGACTCTAATCAATTCTTAGTGGAACCAAACAACTAAACGAAACTAGTGAAGTGTTGTTTACTGTTTGTCCACAAGATAATGCATGAAAATGAACTTCCATGCTATCACTTTGTGATGCTAGATGAAAAAAGTGTTTTTTCTTCTTTGCATTTATTTTACACATTTCACATGGTGCAACATGGTGGCCCGAGTGCCAAAAATATGTTAAGTGTTAATTTGTAATGTGAGATTTTCCCGCATCTTGAGTGTATCATTGGCTATAGATGTTCAAATTTGTATTGTGTTCTGATGCGATCTCATGTTTATATGACGAAGAGATGCATTATTTCATTTTAACAAATCGGGTGGTTTAAACATGCAGTTTGGTGCGTGTTCGAGAAAAAGGTGTAGAGGTTTGAAGGTGTTGCTCTCAACAGTCTTGTATATTATTTTCAACACCATGATATTAGTGTGGAAATGAGTAATGTTATTTTGACCATGGTCAGATATAATGTGTGTTTTGGTCACTCTTTTCTTGCTTCCATGCAAGGTAGATTAGAGAATGTAGCCATTTGTGCTTTACCATAGTTGTTAGTTTTGCAGTTGTGATTTTCTTATAGACTTGCTTGCATTATTGTCCTGATTATTAATTCAATTGTACCAAGGTATGTTGTTTGTATTTAGCTTGCAATGTTATTCTGCAGAATGGATTAAGGAACTGAAGGAGTTGAATGACTTGCAGATTGTGTTTGTTTTCTTTCTTGTGCAAAGAGGTTCAATCTGGTTTGTAGTTCATCATTATTTCATGTTTACGGTTGTAAAGAATCAAGAATCATGCAAGGTGTTATCTACTTAGTCTCATGTGTCATGGCTAACTTTTTTAGTTGATTTGTGGATTTCGTTGTCTTATACTTAAATTGATTTGCATAGTGTGCTAATCTATTTCAGGGGTACTCTGTCCAATATGTTTTTTGGTGTTGCGTTGGTAGTTAATCTCAAATATGTTCTTTTGGGAAAATTTGCATCAACTATATTTGTGTTGACAAATAACCTACAAAACACAAGCAGTTTTATAAAAAAATGGCGAGGACAAAATATTCTCGTGTGGATTCATGTCGCCCTTGTGTGTTTTTGTTTGTATAAGTGAACGGATACGAAGCATTGGGAGTTTTCATAAACTCAACTAGCCCATTTTGATTGTCAATTTCCTTGAACTTCACCAGAACACATTGAGGCAATGAAGGATGAGAAGCGTAATCAAGAGCAAGCTAAGGGAGTGCAAAACAAATGATATTTTCCCTTTGTTTTGTTGCTTATCTGTCTGCACATGATAGGAACAAGTTGAAGGTTACCAAGCACTATGTATTTTGTTTACACAATGAAATCAAAAAAGGATGAAGCGTTGTTTAGTTGTAATAATTCATATTCCATTTTGTTCCATGGAAACCCTTGTGATTTGGTCTTATTGTTTTCAATGATTAGTGCCATTTTAGGAAGGTGCATTTTGCTTTGGCTTTCATGATTTCTGGAATAAGCCACCTCAACTTGATTATGCAACAATCTATCTTTTGCATTTGCAATTTCAATTTTGTATCAAATACCAAAAAAAGTTGAAATGGTACACGACGTAGGAAAATAACCTATGTGAGATGTGTACAAGGCAACACTATGTGCTTAAAATAATTCCTATTAGTGGTTTCATTGGGTTGCTTGGAATGTACGCCATTAGAGTAAGTGGTGGTGAAAATTCCACACACATTGGCATCAAAGCTCACGAGCGCAACGAAGCGCGCTTTTCATTCTAGTTAAACATTATTCTTGCTAGACTGGCCATACAAATGGGACAATGTGGCGTGCTAAGTTATGACGCGCATCGTGAAAGTGGAATCTAAATGTCCTTTTTCTCTTGATTGTCTGAGTACAATATAATGATTAACTTTATAATTAGGCAACTACCTACACCATGCAATTTGTAGGATCCAAAGTATGTCTAGAGGGGGGGTGATTAGACTACTTGACCAAATAAAAACTTATCCTTTTCCCAGTTTTAGTCTTTGGCAGATTTTAGCTATCTTAGCACAAGTCAAGCAATCATAACACAATTCAAGCAAGCATGCAAAAAGTATATGAGCAGCGGAAAGTAAAGCATGCAACTTGCAAGAATGTAAAGGGAAGGGTTTGGAGAATTCAAACGCAATTTGGAGACATGGTGATTTTTGAGCCGTGGTTCCGATAGGTGGTGCTATCGTACATCCACGTTGATGGAGACTTCAACCCACGAAGGGTAACGGTTGCGCGAGTCCACGGAGGGCTCCACCCACGAAGGGTCCACGAAGAAGCAACCTTGTCTATCCCACCATGGCCGTCGCCCATGAAGGACTTGCCTCACTAGCAGTAGGTCTTCACGAAGTAGGCGATCTCCTTGCCCTTACAAACTCCTTGGTTCAACTCCACAATCTTGTCAGAGGCTGCCAAGTGACACCTAGCCAATCTAGGAGACACCACTCTCCAAGAAGTAACAAATAGTGTGTTGATGATGAACTCCTTGCTCTTGTGCTTCAAATGATAGTCTCCCCAACACTCAACTCTCTCTCACAGGATTTGGATTTGGTGGAAAGAAGATTTGAGTGGAAAGCAACTTGGGGAAGGCTAGAGATCAAGATTCATATGGTAGGAATGGAATATCTTGGCCTCAACACATGAGTAGGTGGTTCCTTCTCAGAAACAGTAAGTTGGAAGTGTAGCTTTGTTCTGATGGCTCTCTTCACGAATGAAGAGGAGATGGAGGGGTATATATAGCCTCCACATAAAATCTAACCGTTACACACAACTTGCCAAACTCGGTGGGACCGAATTGGGAAACTCGGTCGGACCGATTCAGCAAATCTAGTGACCGTTAGGATTTTCGGTGGGACCGACATGCAACTCGGTAGGACCGATATGATTAGGGTTAGGGCATAACGTAATCTCGGTGAGACTGATTACACAAACTCGGTGAGACCGATTTTGGTAATAAGCTAACCAGAGAGTTGGTCAGGTAAACTCGGTGGGACCGGTTCGCTCATTTCGGTGGGACCGAAATGTTACGAAAAGGAAACAGGGAGTTTACATTGCAATCTCGGTGGGACCGATCGCTCATCTCGGTGGTACCGAAACGTTACGAAGGGAAATAGAGAGATTACAACCCCATCTCAGCGAGACCGAGATCCCTATCGGTGAGACCGATTTGCCTAGGGTTTGTGGCAGTGGCTATGACATCTGAACTCGGTGACGCCGGGTAGAAAGAATCGGTAGGGCCGAGTTTGACTTTTGGTTTAGGTCATATGTGGATATGAGAAAGTAGTTGAGGGTTTTGGAGCATATCACTAAGCACTGTGGAGCAAGAAACTCATTAAGCAATACCTCATCCCTCCTTGATAGTATTGACTTTTCCTATAGACTCAATGTGATCTTGGATCACTAAAATATAAAATGTAGAGTCTTGAGCTTTTGAGCTTGAGCCAATCCTTTTCTCCTTCGCATTTTGAGGGATACACTTTTCTCATCCATGCCATGACATTCATTGAGCTTTTCCTGAAATATTCATCTTGGAATGATGTTAGCTCAATGAGCTATATGTTGTTAGGAATTACCAAAACCACCTAGGGATAGTTGCACTTTCAATCCCCCCCTTTTGGTAATTGATGACAACATACAGATCAAAGCTTCGACAGATGATAATAAGAGAGAAAAACATTGTCGCTTTGAGAAGTATGTGATAAGCAAGAGCTCCCCCTATATTTGTGCATAGTTTAAGATTTGCTTTGGACTGCAAATGCACAAGGAGTTAGGCTCATGGGTAACTCTTCCATGTCACATACATCTTGGTGGAGCGCTCAAAATGATAATAATTGAATACATGCACTCATCACCAAGCAAAGTGAATGATCATATAGAGATAAACGAGATAATGTCATCCAACAAGTATAAATGTAGCATATGATCAAACACATGATCATCCAAGTATCACACAGACATAGAGTATCTCAAACAAGCAAATAAAGTTTAACCACCAAAGCAAGAGAGAACAAAAGGCAACACTCTCTCTCGAAGCCTATGATCTATACATTTTTCTCCCCCTTTGGCAACAAGTTACCAAAAAGTTCATAGAAAATGCATAGCACTAGATCGACTCTCAGGCTTGATCTTCAGGTGGTGGTGTAGAGATGGCTCCTTGGACGAAGACTTCGGTAGATGTGGATGGAGCTGGAGGTGTGGGTGCTGAAGCTGGTTGCACTGGAGCTGTAGGAGCTGTAGCTGGTGCAGATGAAGTGGCTTTGGTGTCTGTCACTGGCACTACAACTGATCTCTGAGCTCTAGGCACTCTGGTAAATGCATCTGTGGTTGTCTTGCCCTTCCTCTCGTGCATATCATCCTGAAGCTGCTCAACAACAGACTGGATCTCAGTTACCTTCACATCCAAGTTATAGAACTTCTGCTCCATGATCCTGTTTGCTCTTCAGAAAGTACTGAGATGCCTCTTCCATTGTTGGCATCTTGGTAGCCTTCTCTGTCCTTGCCTTCTCCTTCTTGGCTTGAGCATGCACAGAAGATGGCTCATCTTCATTCATAACCACTTGGTTATCCTCAAAGTCTAGATAGATAACAAAATGTTCCTTGTCCAGCAAGTATGTGCCTGTGCCCATCTTGGAGTTTATCAGCTCCTGGATCTGTGGGGCATACCCACAACTTCTCTTCTGTTCAGCTGCTGTCCTCTTGATAGTCTCAACTATGAGGCTCATGACCTTGAACTTCTGTGGCACATCAAATAAATGTAGCAAGTTTATAGCATGGCCTCTTATCATGTTGTGGTCACCTGACTTGGGAAATAGAGTATGCCTGAGGATCCAGTTGATAGTTGGGAGTCCTGACAGAAGATAGTGTATAGATCCAAACTTATGTGTTTCAACTGCAGCATCTAGGATATCTCTGTACATATGTGCCATAGTGTTGTGATCCATCTTCTTCTTGGCATAGACATCCAAGTCATCTTCCTTCTCCTTAGGTGCATTGATCAGATTTGCCCATTCCTCAATAGTTGATTGGTACCTTGTACCTTCGGACATCCACACTATCCTGCCATCTGGATAGAAATGTGCTGTGGAGTAGAATTGCATAATGAGCTTATCATTCCACTTTGTGAGCTTCTGCCCAACAAAGTCTGCAACTCCACAAGCACTGAAACTGTCATACATTACAGGATAGTGTTCCTCATTTTCCTTCATGTAGGTCCAGTCCACCCACCTCATGTCACAAACTATAGGCTTCTTGCCCAACAGTACTGTCTCATAAAAATCCTGATGTTCCTTAGTATGGAACCTGTAGTCAATAGCAGTCCTTCTCCTGATAGCATAGGGATCAGACAACCTCCACTGTCTGAGGCCTGCATCCTTTCTCAGCTTCATGTTCTCAGCCACATGATGAGCATCATTGTGGTCTAGAATCTTTGGCTTCAAGTTTCTCAAAACATGCTCTTCATCTTCTTCTTCTTCAGCAGCAGTTTCAGGCACTGGGGCCTTGTTCTTCTCAGCAGCAGATATGTTTCTGGTATTCCTCTTTGGTGCCGTCTTTGGGTTGGAGGCAGCTTTGGGTGCTTCTTTGGGCTTTGATGATGCAACCCCTGACCTAATAGCATCACCCATAAGCTTCTGAGCCTTGGGTGCTGGTGCAGCAACCTCTTCTTCCTCTTCCTCTTCCATCATGGAAGGCTTTCCAACAACTCTGGCCATGGTCTTCTTGACCCTTTCCTTCCTTTTCTTCCCTTCTGCAGCAGCCTCTATGGGTTGAGATTCCAAAGGTACTTGAGTAGAGGCTCTGACTTTAGACATGGGAGTTCTCTTTGCAGGTACTTTGGTCTTCATACCAGGCTTAATGGCAGCAGCTGTGCCATACTCCTTTTTGAGCACTTTCTTCTTGGAAGTGGCCTCATCCTCTACTGCCACTGAAAGTGCGTTATATCGACTAGAGGGGGGGTGAATAGGCGATTTTTATGAGTTCTTCACTAAGGAATTTGCCGGTGAGGAAATTCCTTAGCGAAGAACTACTTGCAGCGGAATAAGTACTCAGAAGTAAGCATGACAGAATACACACATGGTCATCATGATGAAATGAAGACAAACACAGAGTACAGAAAGCGTAAACACATGATAACACAAGATGAAGACAAACAGACTGAAGAAATTGAACTGAGGAAATTGAGAAAGTCTTCAGTCAAAGTCTTCAAACACAGATATGAACAATCACTCAACACAATAATGAGGAAATGAAAGAGTTGAGGAAATAGAACCAGTAAGGTTGGTGAAGACAAAGATTTGGTAGACCAGTTCCAACTGTTGTCTCAGTTGTACGTATGGTTGGAGCGGCTGAGTATTTAAACTCGAGGACACACAGTCCCGGACACCTAGTCACTAAGCATGCAGCTCAGGACACCAAGTCCTCACCGTATTCTCCTTGAACTAAGGTCACACAGACCTCGTCCAATCACTCGTGGTAAGTCTTCAGGCAACTTCCAAACCTTCACAGACTTCGGTCACTCGGCGATCCACAATTCCTCTTGGATGCTCTAGACCATGACGCCTAACCATATGGAAGAAGCACAGTCTTCAAAGGTAACAAGCGTCGGATCCACGCAGGATCAATCTCTTCAGTGATGCTCAATCACTTTGGGTTTGTGGGTGTTTGGGTTTGGATTTTTCCTCACTCGATGATTTTCGCTCAAAGTCCTCGGAGGATAGGTTGCTCTCAATTGACAAGTGTCAGTTTCTCTCGGAGCAGCCAACTAGCTAGTGGTTGTAGGGGGCGGCTATTTATAGCCTAGGGAGCAGCCCGACATGATAAGACATAAATGCCCTTCAATGATATGATCGTTATGTGGATAAGATATTTTGGGACAGCTGGCGTGTAGCACAGCAACGGTCAGAAATTTGACTCTCAAATTCCTCAGGGCTATCATGTTCCTCACTGTGTAGGCAATCCGCACTGGCAAATTCCTAACTCCTCAGTTAGAACAAATTCCTCAGTGACCAGAAGAACTTCGTCTCTGTCACTGAAGAAATTGACTAAACTGTATGAGATTTCCAATGGCTTCACTCGAAGGGATTGGTAGGTGTAGGATTTTGAGTTGAGCATCACATGGAAATGTTTCCTTAGTATTTCCTTGACCCCCTTTAACAGTACGATGTTTCCTATGACTCAAGAAGGAGAAAAACAAAACTATGAAAACGAAAGTCTTCAAGCTTCATATTCCTCGCATGAACATCAAGTCTTCACGGACACACCAATTTCTTCACTTTCAAAGTCTTCATGAAAGTCTTCAGGAATACCAAAATCTTCAGTCGAAGATATTCATTTTTAGGGGTCGACTTTCTCTGTTAATATCAAACTCCTCATAGACTTATAGACCTGTGTACACTCATAAACACATTAGACCCTTAACCTATAAGTCTTCAATACACCAAAATCACTAAGGGGCACTAGATGCACTTACAGCCACATAGTCTTCATCCTCAGATTCTGAGGTTTTCTTCTTTCTGGCCCTGGTGGCAGCTTTGGGTAAGTTGCTTGGGGTGCTCCTGCTGCCCTCATCAGAGGTACTAGAGGGACTAGTGCCCTCACTCATCTGAACCTGCTCCTCTTCCCTGTTCTGGCTGTCACTTTGATCAGACATGTTGCAAACACTGACTGCTGACCCTGTGAATAGATGTAGATGAGATAGAGTGGATGAGCATCACAAAATACAGAGGTTTTTGCAAAAGAATGAGTCAAAAACTTAGTTTTAGTTTTCCATAGAAAGCATTTCGGATCAACCGATTTGCAAACTCGGTGATACCGAAACAACTTTTGGAACCTAAACTAGTGAACTCGGTCAGACCGAGTCATAGTTCGGTGGCACCGAGACTGCTAGGGTTTCACAAAGTCCTGAACTCGGTCACACCGATTTGCAATTCTCGGTCAGACCGAGAATCACTTGTGCAATGGCATTAGCCAAATCGGTGGAACTGAGTTCTACAACTCGATGGGTCCGAGATGGTTTTGGCGGAAACCTAACCCTAAATTTTCAATTCATTACTAAAGTATGGATTGTTTTGACTGGATAGAGTAGTTTCAATCATGGCAAGAATCATGATGAACACAATGTGCTAGGAATCGGACGGGGATAGCACTGTGATCGAGTCCATACCCTAGCTTGGCGATGAACTCACTACAGCGGCAACGGCGGGGGTGAATTTCGTTGACAGCGACGGAGACCAGTGACTGGAGGCGGCTGGCGACGAGGAAGATGATCCGGAGACCCTGGAGGCAGAGCGAGCTATGCGCGGGCAAAGGGGTTTGGAGAAAGTTTCCAAATTTTTGCCCGTGAGTATATATAGCCCGACCCTGTCGGTGTGACCGAGTGGAACAACTCGGTGGCACCGAGATGCATAACTGTATACAGTTACAGCAACTTGGTGTGACCAAAAGGTTCAAATCGGTTGCACCGAGATTGAAAACCTAGATCGACTTAGTGATCTCGGTATGACCGAAATGGAGGAATCGGTCACACCAAAACACACAAAGAAGTTTTGGAAGTTTAAGTCTATGATGAATCGAGGACTCCGAGTGCTCCTCACACAGAGTGGTTCGAATCTGACTTGATCAAATTTTGTGATGTAGCATGAATAGAGTTTGAGACGAAAAAAGCATAGATAGCTAGAGAAGGTTCTTAGGCATTCTTGTCCATCCACTTGAAAAAAAATGAAACCAATCAATCAAACCAACAAGTGGATGTCCTCGAATGAGTAAAATATGCAACCAACATGCTCACACAATAAAATGGCAAATGAAATATGTGGCAAAGCATGCACAAACAATTCTAGCATCTATCAAACAATTGGCGATGACTAGGTCATCTATGTATGAGTATATTGACTTAGGATTCAAATGAGAACATTTGATCATAGGTCATACTCATCCTTTAAGCTCAAGTGGGGTTACCACTTTTACATAATGCATTGATGTGTTCACACCATTAGAGTTGCTTTGACTCAATTCTTAGAGTTAAGCTCCCCCTAGATGTGAGATCCCCCCTTAGAGGGATAAACTAACCTTGGTTTTTGTCGATGATGACTTCATGTAGGTGTTGAAGATGTGGATGCTCAATATTGATGTAGATCATTTGGAGCAATCATTTGGAGTGAGTTGCACTTTCAATATCTACACGGGTTAGTCCCACAAGGAACAAACAAGGATATCCATAGACATAGAGTGATGCACACACAAGATGATGTCTATGAAAGCATTAGATTACCTTGTCCCTTGTCTTACCAACAAGAGGGTTTGTGACTCCTTGAACTAGTGCAAGATGTGGAAGTTGATTGCACTTGTTGTTGCCAAAAAGATATGAGTGAAATATGTTGGCGGAGTCACCCTCAAGAACTCTCTAGTTCTTCTTCTTCGGGATCCACATCATCTTGATGGGAATCCTTGGAGTTGTAGTCGTACTTGATGAAGTAGAACTTGACGTAGTCTTGGGAACCCACTTGACCAAGGCCTTAGGAGCTTCTTCAAATGCATCAATCTCCTCTTGAAGCTTGTCCTTGCCTTTTTGCTTGTGGTCTTGTGGTGGAAGATCATCTTGAGCTTGTGTCCCCTTGAAGGAAGTAGGATCATACTTCTCTTGCCGAGGAACAAACTTCGTCTTGGGATATTGATCTTCTTCCCACTCAACTCCATTGGCATTGAACTTTCATTCAAAACCAACACCTTGGTTCTTCCGGTGCCTTCCTTCCTTGCGTACAATTTCGTCAAATTGCTTACTCCCGACAAGGCTCTTGTAAACACCTTTCTCTATAATTCCCTTCAATAAGCTATTTTCTTGCTCAAGTGTAACTTGGCTAAGAGAATCATTAGTGGAATCAAGAGAACTACTAGAAGTAACAACATTTGATTTAGCATGATTATTGTTACTACTAGAGGAAGAATCCTTCTTGTTCTTGTTAGTGGACTTGACTTGAGGCATGTAAGTAGATAAGAGTAAACGCTTGGCAATGTAAGAAGAACTTTTCTTACGGAGATCATCATTGATTGCCTTTAAGAACTCATGCTCTTGCTCAAGATTGAGCTTTTCAAAGCGTAACTTCTCATGAGCCCTTAAAAGTTCTCGATGATCTTCTAAGATAGTTTCATGAGCTAACTTAAGAGTGTTTAGTTCTTTAGTTAGAAGCTCAATCTTCTCATTATCATTGTCATTCGTTTTATCTTGATTAGCATGATTAATTGACGTTTCATCATAGTATTCATCACTAGAGTTGTCAACAAGTAAATCATCATCACCTAGCAAGTCATCTTCATCACTATTGAAATCAACATACTCGGGGTGTGTTACCTTTGGGCCTTTAGCCATGAAGCATCTTCCAATTCCTTCATTTGGTGAGTCAAATATGTCGTAGGAGTTGGTTGACACAAGTGCTAGACCGGCAACACCTTCATCTTGAGTATATTCGGAGTCGGAGTGATAGCTTCTCTCGGAGTGATTGTCGGAGTCGGAGTCGGATACCCATTCACCAACATGAGCTTGATGTCTTCGTTTTGTGTAGCTCCTTGATGACTTGTCCTTCCTTTCCAAATCCTTGCTTCTCCGGGATGTTATTCGTTCATAACGATCATCTCTACTCCTCCTCTCTCTTGGTGGTGATTCTTCTCTTCTACTTCTCCTCTTGGGTGATTCTTCTCTTCTTTTATGGGGTGCCGTACACTCATCTACTATATCTAAATAGGAGCTCCCCACTACATGACTTCTCTCAACATGCAAGGCATCCACATCAGCAGCGCCATGTCATTGCTAATCAACCTGCTCCCGCCCGCGCTTCTTCCATTGCGATCGCCTGGTTTTATCGGCAGGCCAAGCGGTTCCCCCGCTGCAAAGCATGGTTGGTTGACTAAACAGAAAACAAGCACCCCTCACTGTGTTTCCTCACTTTTTTGCATTGTGGGTATCCAAGCCCAATAGGTAGAGGTCGTCTAGCCCATGTATTACAGGCCTGCGGCTGGGTTCGTTTCTCCTCAGTGCTTCTATCCTGTCCGCAAGATAACGCCCAACCTTCCTCTTCCACGCGCAGCCGCTGCTGCCCTCTCTTCCTCGCGCAGCGCCGCTCTCTCTTCCTTGCCCCATGAAACCGCAGCTACAAATGCAAGAAACGGCACCATTTATCGCCTCTCTTTACCCCACCCTTAATTATCTTGAAGTGTGGAAGAAATTGCAGATTTAATTGACAAGTGGTCGCCTTCATCTTTAAAAGGATGATGTCCTGTAGTCATCGTCGATCTAATCGTGTCCTACTCTCAGAACAGGCTTGCACTCTGGTAGGTGACGCTTCCTGTTTTCTTCCTCCCCCCTCCCTGAGCTCCCTCCACACACACACAAATTTCTCTCTAACTGAATTACTATTTGAATTAATCTTTTGAATATGTCAGATTGAGCTCCAGATCCGAAGCTGCTCGGTGTTACAGGTCTCTTGCTACTCCATCGGTATGCTGTCTCTCCTCTCTTATATGAGTTCACTGCTTGATGAACCTCAGTTAGTCATACACTTATTTGTTGGCTATGGTACCGTACAATTAGTCATATAAAATGTCATAATTTTCATTTACTTTGATGACAAGAATTGTGCGTTATTTACCTACTATACAAGTGTTCGTTCGAGTTCCTCACAGAATATCTATGGAGTGTAGAGAGCAAATCAATACTTGGTAGAAAGTAAGCAAGGAAACTTCAAAAGAATTTCGGCATTCCCATGGTCGAAAGACAACCGAAGATTATGCCATTCAGATAAAATAGTATTATGCCTTTCAAGTGCTACTTCTCTAGGTTAATGTTATATATACTCCAAAGCTTGGTACGTCAGTATTCTGCACTACTAGGAATAGAGGTTTACTGATGGTACTGTATGTGCAAATATCCTTTCAAGTACGTGACAAAATCATTTTACTGTACCAGATTGAAAATGGATTCCAATGTTGGTTCATCTGATTCATCGCATGAAATAATCAATGTAATAGATAAGCATCAAGACTGTCGTTATGTTACACCAAATGAGGTTCTTTGGCACTAATCAAAGTATGATATTCACTATACTTCCCTGTCCTTACAAATATTCCATGTTATACTTGATGGAATGAAGATTGATTCGATGTACAGGTTCCCCATAAGGTATGTCCCAAAGAAAAGCTTCTCGGTCAACAAAGCACAAATATTGCCCTCGACAAAGGTTAGACAAATTCTATTCATTGACCGATTATATTTCTTCCTAATATCAACCTTATTTACTATAAAAGACTAACATGAACCATGAAATATTTCCAGCCATCTCCAAGCAAAGAACTGGTGACCCAACCATCTTCAGCGATAAGTATTGAGAGGTTTGCCATCAGCCACAAAATGGAAGTCACAAGCTATATATTACAGTCCGATTATCCAAACAATACATAACTCAAACAATACTACACCTACCTCTTACTAAGGCACAACTATTCACATTGAGAATAACCAAATAAGTAACAATTTTAGAACTCTCTATAAATCAACCGGTTCAGATTCAGCATCACATTTAAATGTTGATTTGTGTTTACAGGTACCCTTATCATTGAATTTACAGAAGATGAAACCACATCAAGGAGAGGTAAGAACATATAACAATATTTCTTTCTGCCATGGAATTTCACACCAACGCAATATTGACATGCCATAGTAGAAAAGTATATTGAGGCTACAAAACTTCATCTTCAGGTTGTTAAAAAGCATAAGCAACAGTACATGACATCTTATATCACATTCCAAATATAAGATCCACCGTTCTTACTTTTGTCATCAAACAACATTGCAGACAACATTGTGACAATGAACAACTAAGAAGGATGAGATGATAACAACAATAAACAACAAGGTACTATCTGTTTCCCGTCCAAACAAAATTATCAAAAAAAAATGAGGATAACCGTATCCACAGAGCTCTTTTTTTAATAGCATGCAGGACATCGTCAAGCACACATGCAAGCATCAATGAACTACACTGCCTTCTTTTTAAATTAGTTGTATGTGTCTTAAATTTTAATCCAGTCAATCTCTCATTACAACTACTTCTCGATGATACTATGCATGTACTGAGATATGGATTCATCTTTTGCACTATATATGGGTTGAACTACATTGCGTTTTATTTAAATTATTTATATTGTAGTTTAAAGTGTAATACAATCAAACTCTTATTAGTTATTACTGTAGTGATATATGCGTTATCTTATGCAACTATCAAGTCTGAATGTGGAGTATATGGTATGCTATGCACTTTATTGAGATGATTATGTATATTTTACTATAATTGTTGTCAATATATAATATTTTCATGTCGCAGATGCAAATGGTTAAAAAATAAGGATAGGTCATGTCAAATTCCGTGAATTTGCTTCCGAAATCTTGAGTACATCTATATGTACAAACCTGCCAAAACGTTACATCAACTAGCAAGTAAATTAAATCATACTACAGATGCACTCTGCCTGTACTATAGCCAACAACCACATCACCTAACCAAGCATGGAAGACGTAACCACCAAGCTCTAGGGCAAGCAGGCCAGCTAAATTTATCATTGCATCAACTCTTACCCACAAATTCCCGCAGCAACGCGCGGGGTACCATCCAGTTGGAATAGTGTTCGGGTCTCCCACAATTGTAGCAATTGCGCTCTCGACTAGAAGATCTTTTGTCATTGTAGGACCTTGACTTGGAGCTTCTTTCTTTGCTTCTACTCTTGTTGAACTTGTTTAAGTTCTTCACCATTAAGCTCAATTCTTCATTGAAGGTTTGTTTCTCACTTGATGATGTGGGGGCTTCACATGAGGCTTTGTAAGCACCACTTGACTTGTTCTCACTCGATGATGTGGGGGCTTCACATGAGGCTTTGTAAGCACCACTTGACTTGTTGTGAAGTTCCTCCTTATCCTTGAGTGACATCTCATGAGCAACAATTCTTCCAACGACTTCAGTTGGCTTGAGATCTTTGTAATTGGGCATCATTTGGATCAATGTGCACACGGTATCATATTTTCCGTCCAAAGCTCTTAAGATCTTCTTGATGATGAATTTGTCGGTCATCTCTTCACTTCCTAAGCCCGCAATCTCATTTGTGATAAGAGCAAGCCTAGAGTACATTTCAGCGACACCTTCACCATCCTTCATTTTGAACTTGTCAAGTTGACTTTGGAGCAGATCCAACTTGGATTCCTTGACGGAGTCGGTACCTTCATGCATATCAATCAAAGTGTCCCAAATTTCCTTTGCATTCTCAAGACGGCTGATTTGTTGAATTCTTTGGGGCACAATCCGTTGAAGAGGATATCACAAGCTTGAGCGTTGTATTGCAGCATCTTCAACTCTTCCGCACTAGCTTTACGGTTTGGTTCTCTCCCATCAAAGAATTCACCTTGCAAGCCAATACACACAATATCCCAAACAGCGGGGTTATGTCCAAGAATATGCATTTTCATCTTATGCTTCCAACCAGCAAAATTAGTACCATCAAAGTAAGGACCTCTACGATGATAATTTCCCTCACTAGACGCCATACTCTCCTAGGTTGTGAAACCAAGGCTAAGACCACCAAAAGCTATGGAAATCAAAGCAAATGGAGACCAAATCTCGGATACCACTTGTAGGATCAAAAGTATGTCTAGAGGGGGGGGGGGGTGATTAGACTACTTGACCAATTAAAAACTTATCCTTTTCCCAATTTTAGTCTTTGGCAGATTTTAGCTATCTTAGCACAAGTCAAGCAATCATAACACAATTCAAGCAAGCATGCAAAGAGTATATGAGCAGCGGAAAGTAAAGCATGCAACTTGCAAGAATGTAAAGGGAAGGGTTTGGAGAATTCAAACACAATTTGGAGACACGGTGATTTTTGAGCCGTGGTTCCGATAGGTGGTGCTATCGTACATCCACGTCGATGGAGACTTCAACCCACGAAGGGTAACGGTTGCGCGAGTCCATGGAGGGCTCCACCCACGAAGGGTCCACGAAGAAGCAACCTTGTCTATCCCACCATGGCCGTCGCCCACGAAGGACTTGCCTCACTAGTGGTAGAACTTCACGAAGTAGGCGATCTCCTTGCCCTTACAAACTCCTTGGTTCAACTCCACAATCTTGTTGGAGGCTCCCAAGTGACACCTAGCCAATCTAGGAGACACCACTCTCCAAGAAGTAACAAATGGTGTGTTGATGATGAACTCCTTGCTCTTGTGCTTCAAATGATAGTCTCCCCAACACTCAACTCTCTCTCACAGGATTTGGATTTGGTGGAAAGAAGATTTGAGTGGAAAGCAACTTGGGGAAGGCTAGAGATCAAGATTCATATGGTAGGAATGGAATATCTTGGCCTCAACACATGAGTAGGTGGTTCCTTCTCAGAAACAGCAAGTTGGAAGTGTAGCTTTGTTCTGATGGCTCTCTTCAGGAATGAAGAGGAGGTGGAGGGGTACATATAGCCTCCACACAAAATCTAACAGTTACACACAACTTGCCAAACTCGGTGGGACCGAATTGGGAAACTCAGTCAGATCGATTCAGCAAATCTAGTGACCGCTAGGATTTTCGGTGGGACCGACATGCAACTTGGTAGGACCGATATGATTAGGGTTAGGGCATAACGTAATCTCGGTGAGACCGATTACACAAACTTGGTGAGACCGATTTTGGTAATAAGCTAACCAGAGAGTTGGTCAGGTAAACTCGGTGGGACCGGTTCGCTCATTTTGGTGGGACCGAAATGTTACGAAAAGGAAACAGGGAGTTTACATTGCAATCTCGGTGGGACCGATCGCTCATCTCGGTGGTACCGAAACGTTACGAAGGGAAACATAGAGATTACAACCCCATCTCGGTGAGATCGAGATCCCTATCGGTGAGACCGATTTGCCTAGGGTTTGTGGCAGTGGCTATGACATCTGAACTCGGTGGCGCCGGGTAGAAAGAATCGGTAGGGCCGAGTTTGACTTTTGGTTTAGGTCATATGTGGATATGGGAAAGTAGTTGAGGGTTTTGGAGCATATCACTAAGCACTATGTAGCAAGAAACTCATTAAGCAATACCTCATCCATCCTTGATAGTATTGGCTTTTCCTATAGACTAAATGTGATCTTGGATCACTAAAATATAAAATGTAGAGTCTTGAGATTTTGAGCTTGAGCCAACCCTTTTCTCCTTAGCAGTTTGAGGGATCCACTTTTCTCATCCATGCCATGCCATTCATTGAGCTTTTCCTGAAATATTCATCTTGGAATGATGTTAGCTCAATGAGCTATATGTTGTTAGGAATTACCAAAACCACCTAGGGATAGTTGCACTTTCACAATTGCAAGGAACGCACAAAAACTGAGTGGGTAAAAAGGGAACCTCCTTATTTTTTCTTGCATCTAGGCCTTTTTTGTCATTGACTACAATGGTTCTCCCCAATAGTTGAAAATTCACAATACATTTGATTCAAATCGACTTTATCTCTAATAATTTGGGCAAAAAATTAGTCACATTGCCACTTACATTGATAAAAAACCTAATAATTAGTTAAATAATAAACTAATTAGCTCGTAGTTGTGGCGGCTGAATTCACCGATGAAGCCTAGTTGCAACCACGGTTGGCAGGTCAGGGTCAAGTAGGGATGCGACATCGTTGGCCTTGATGTTCGGAAGATAGACTCATCGTGCTCGTCCCAGGCAGTCCATGCTTCTACCACGATGGCATTACACGCCTCGATCCCCGGATGATGGCCTCGAAGTGCTAGTGCCAGGCTGGCCATGCTTTCATGGTGACGGGCCCGCGATCCCAAATTTGCCGCTCTCTTCCACCTCATCCCTCACAAGGAAGGCAAGGCCCACTTCCAGCTGCTTCCAAAAGAGGTCCAAGGCATCCAACAATGGTTTTCAAAACATGTTTTGGAGAGGTCAGAACACTGAATGAAGACAGGCGTAAATTATTTGGATTTAACTTACTGATCACGATTTTAGTTGACAACAATGAAGGGACAAAAGTTAATAAACAATTCTAGATTTGGTCAAATAGAAATAAGCAATACTTTACTTTACAAATTATTTGGACACAATCTGAACAATATATAACATCATAAAGAAAATCAACATGTTCTTGTGCTCTAATTGATGATGGTGAAGATATGGCACACATCAAATATTGATGTACTAGTTGCTTCATTGAAATATGATCGAAAAACAAGACACAACATTGTGGAATCTTAATGAGCTTGAAGTAATAATGATATAAATTCTCATGGTATAGGTTGAACAAGCATCTTAGGAGTCAGGATACAATCTAAATGACATGCCTTCTGCCGCCACTGGATTTACATTGTAAGCACGATCATTTATTTATTGCGACCCCTGTGCCAATAAAGAGAATGGAAAATAAATTTACACACACTAGGCTACATATCTAATGGAGAAGATAGTGGAAGCATTCTTTAACTTACAAATTGTAAAGGTTCAGCTAACTGCACCACTGATTTGAAGTCTTCATACTTCTCTTTTCGGTGAAGGCAAGCCATGCACTTGTCATGTGCTTCTATAAATTCTGATATGGAGAGTTTTTGGTGAAATGTCTTTGTAAAGACATTGTTCATCCCTACACTTTTTGTAGTCGTTGTCATGTCTCCATCGAAAGAATCTAGACGATGGATAGTAGCCACTTCTTGCGAAGCTTGTGCAAATTGACCATCCAAGGGACAACCTATCCCCCGTGCGTATCTCCTCCCTTTGTCTCTCCTCCAAGGGAAGGCGGCTAGGTTTCTGCTTCTGGCTCCTCTCGGCGGCACCGCTGATCTGCCATGTCTCTTATGACCTTAGGGCCATGGGTGCACGGTGGACCCCAACCCTTGCCGGCGGGAGGGCTCCATTTTTAGGTGATTCTTCAAGTTTTTGTTAGGGTTTGTGTCTTGCTCCGGAAGACAAGACGGCAGCGGCTTCTTGAAGGTGGAATAAGGTTCTCCCCGCCTACCCCCCGTCCCGGTGGCGTGTCTAGCACCATCGGAGGGCGTGTGGAGGTGTGTCTTCGGTGGATCTCGTGGGATTCGGTCGGTGGTGTTCTTTGGTGGATCCGCCCGGATCCGGTCTTTGTTCGTCTTTATTCTTGTGTCTTCAGGTTGGATCCTTCTGATATAATCTTCTCTTTGAAAGTGCTAGTATCAACTAGAGGGGGGTGAATAGGCGATTTTTATGAAAGTCTTCAAAACTTGGAAGTTTCGAAGACAAACGATAGAAATGACCTAGTTGATATGCAGCGGAAGATAAACTACCATAAGCAAACCATAGTCAAGTATTCAATGATGTGAAAGTACAGGACTAATATTAGCTAAGTAGTAAGGATCAGGATGGAAGATAGTATGAAGCCAATCAACAGTAGTAGTCAAGCAATGAAGTCAAATAGATACACAGATAGGCAATGACTTCACGAAGACAAACTTAAGTAAAGGACGGAAGAGGATAGAACCAGTCGCTTGTTGAAGACACATGATTTGTTGGACCAGTTCCAGTTGCTGTGACAACTGTACGTCTGGTTAGGGAGGCTAAGATTCAACTCAGAAGACCGCGTCTTCACCTTATTCCCCTTGAGCTAAGGACACACAGTCCTCGCCCAATCACTCTGGTAAGTCTTCAAGGTAGACTTCCAAACCTTCACAGACTTCGTTCACCGGCAATCCACAATGACTCTTGGATGCTCAGAACGCAACGCCTAACCGGTTGGAGGATACACAGTCCTCAAGTGTAATAAGTCTTCAGGTCACACAGACAAAAAGACTTCAGTGATGCCTAACACTCTTTGGCTAAGACTTCAGTGATGCCTAACACTCTTTGGCTCTGGGTGTTTGGGCTTGGTCCTCGCAAGGATTTCTCTCTCTCAAAGGCTTCGAGGTGGGTTGCTCTCAAACGACAAAAGTCATGCACTAACTCTGAGCAGCCACCAATTTATGGTGTAGGGGGTGGGCAATTTATAGCCACTGGGCAACCCGACCTGATATGTCCGAAATGACCCTGGGTCACTAAGGAACTGACACGTGTTCCAACGGTCAGATTTCAAACACACACGACAACTTTTCTTGGGCTACAAGAAAAGCTGACTCATCCAGCTCTGGATAAGATTTGCTCTCATTATCTTTGCTCGAAGACATAGGATTTGGGTTGAGCATCACTTCAGTCATTCTGACTTAGTTCACTTGGACCCCACTTAACAGTACGGTGGTTCCTATGACTCAACAAAGAAGAACAGGAAACAGCGAAACAATACAGTCTTCATGCTCCATAGTCTTCACTCAATGTCTTCTCATGTCATAGTCTTCAATATGAATATCTTCACATACCGCCATTGTCTTCAATGTCTTCATACATTTTTAGGGGTCATCTCCGGTAGGTAAACCGAATCAATGAGGGACACTACCTGCGTTATCCTGCAATTCTCACAAACGCATTAGTCCCTCAACCAACTTTGTCGTCAATACTCCAAAACCAACTAGGGGTGGCACTAGATGCACTTACAATCTCCCCCTTTTTGGTGATTGATGACAAACTGTTTGAAGTTTTCAACGGGGATAAAGTATGTGAAATTGTAAAGGATAGGGTATTGTCTTCATAAGTAGCAAGGGTTCCCCCTGAAGATGTGCATATAAGTAATTTGCTTTTGGAATGCAAATGCACATGGCAGGTTGTACTTGTGGAGATCCACTTCAACTTATGAAGATAATTCATCATGCATGAAATGATATAGCAAATAGAATGACATGCATAATGAAAAATGGACGTATGTATTGATCTAAGTGCGGAAGTTATCATCGCACATGCGGAATTTATCATCGCATCACAGTAAAGCAAATAAGTAGCAGACGACCATCGAGTTTAAGTGTTACAACTCAAAGAACCAAATGTTTCAAAAGCGAGAGTTGTAAACACGAGGCAAAATATAAAGCAACCGCCCATATGAACCCGTTTGAAGACTATCAAACTCATATGCTTCTCCCCCTTTTGTCAGTAAGGACCAAAAAGGTTTGAAGACATAGAGCATCTACTCGTCCTCATGAGTAGGTGAAGCAGCAGGGTTGTCGTTGTTGCTTGGCAGTGCAGACGTACTTGGTGCAGTGTCGATGCGTGCAGAAGTAGGAGGCGGTGAAGTAGCATCATCTTCATCATCGACCACTCTTGCATTCACAGTTGCCACGGAGGAAGAATAGTCAGAGTCTTCAAGTGATGGAGTTCGACGTAGGACAGCAGTCCGTGGAGGAGTGGAGTCAAACTTGAATCTTTCAGTGAAGCCATCGTCTTGAAGATCTGCTTCAGCACTAAGCAGTGTCAAACTCTTCCATGATCGCCGGCAAGTCTCATGAGCAACAAATGCATTCTTGGTGGCAAGATTTCAAATACGATTGACTTCCACCAAGAGGCTTTGCATCTGTCTCTTGAGCCAATAGTGATGCTTATCTTATTTCTGATGAAGTGCCACAAGAAGTTCTCGGTCATTTAGAACACGAGAGCGCTTCTTAGGCCTTTGGGCAATGGTGCTTTCAGTGGCTTCAGTTTGCGCACGATGAGGCAGACGAGTATTTCCAGCCATTGGATAGATACGTGATACTGCTTGAATGCCTTCCATGGACTGAGTGAAGCTTTGGTGATCAGCATTTTGAAGACAAAGAGGCTCCTTGGCAGGCTCAGGGCATATAGCTTCAACTGACATATCAACCTCTGGTAGAAAGATCAGATGATTGCAAGCAGAGGGCTGATAGTTGACACAAGAGTGTCGCTTGATGAGGCGCATGACCCATGGAGCATAAAACTTCAGACCAAAAAGGTCAGATCCAGAAGCAGCAAGTTGCCTGATGAAGAATTCTTGGGAATTGAAGCTGATGCCATTGAGGATGTAAAAGACCAAAGTCTTCATGGCTCCTTCAAGTTTAGCAGCTGATGAATGTCCTTTGATAGGCCATAGAGTTCGCCTGATGATGTGATATATGGTGCGTGGCAGATACTCAAGGTCATCAACAAAGAACTCCGTTGGATATTCAGCGTCAGATGGCAAGGGCTTCATCATGCTCAACATCTGGCTCATATTGGGTTCAGGCTTGTGGAAGATGCTCTCCAGTGCATTGCGGTGTAGTTGACAGTCAGGTTCATAGAGCTCTCCAGGAGTGGATAGGCCTGTAAGCTCAATGATATCAAGAGCTTTGGCTCCATGATGAACATTTTCGGTCATCCACTCAAGAACCAAGGTCTTGATATCTCTGTTGTAGCCACGAATGTGGAGGGTAGCATAGAACTAAAGCAAAAGTTCTTCATTCCAATGTTCTTTGTCAGTCACAAAGCTGAGCAGACCGGCATCATGAAAATAGTCAAGTGCTTCTTCTAAGCACGGCAGTCCAGCAATGGCTTCAGTGTCGAGGCGCATATGAGGGAAAATGCGCCCTTGATCATACAAAACGCAGGAGTAATAGCTTCGCTGTTGATAGCTCCAGAAATGATCTGATGATATCCTTGGCTTTGAGTAGGGGTTCTTGGCGCTGTCAAAGAAGGTATTGTGGCTTTTGAAGCCATTTGCATTGAAGGACCCTGTAGAATTAGTAGTGCCTGGGAACCTTGGCAGTCTTGGCTTTGGTTTCTGGACCCGAGGCCTATGCTTAACATGATAATCAAATTGAGGTCCAGAGGCAGTAGGCGGAGGTACCAGAATGGGCCATCGGACAGTGGTTAGCTGACCATGATTGTATGCTTGCTCAATTGTATAGGGCCTTGGTGGCAGAACAGGAGCAGTGGCAGCAGCTGAGGCTTCAGGCTGCACAACAGGTGCTTCGGGAGCAGTTGCCTCATTGGCTTCAGACACACTGGTTGGTTCAAGCTCCACATTAGCTTCAGCCATGACTATGTCATTGGCTTCACTTGCGTTGGTAGTGGCAGCTTCAGGATTTTCAACCTCCACTTGACGAGCTGGAGGGTCGGGCACTGGCACGTTCACATCAGGAACAGCTTCTTCAATAACTGGGGGAGTAGGGACACGTATGTTTTCTTGTCTTTCATTGGCTAATGCAGCCGGATTGTCTTCAACAGCTTGGGCTTCAGACGCGGAGACATTCTCAGTTGGAGTGGCTTCAGGAAACACTTGGCGTGCAACAGGTTGATGATGCACTTCTCCTTCTGGAACGCTCGAAAGAGGGACTTGAGGCTTTTGTCCTTTGCGAAGCCTGCGAAATGCTGGCAACGCCTTTGGAGATGGAGTTGGCTGGACCTCAAAGTCTTCTTCTTCTTTATGCACGGGTGGTGTAACTTGTTGTTGTTGTTGGGGAGTACTCGGGGAGTCTTGTTGCTGTGGGTGATCAGCCCATGATGCATCCTGAGCAATTGGCGTCAGAGGACGACCAATGCTGATGAGTTTGCTGTTCGTGAGAACAGCGATGATACCACGTTGTGTTTGATCTGAGGAAGAACTTCATCATCTTCAACATTGTCATCTTGACCAATGTCTTCAGCAGCGGTGGGTTCAGCTGCTGGAATATCTTCAGCTTCATGAGCCTCTGTGGGAGCAGGCTCATGAACTATCATCCGTCTTTCTTGATGTTCAGACGCAGGGCGAACCATTGAGATATGTTCAACAACCAAGGGCTCTGTGGGAGCAGCCCAATTCTTCTTGGTTTTGCGCTTCTTCTTGGAGGGAGCGGCATCAGAGGCTTCAGTATTCTTTCTCTTTCTGGCTTCAGCCTCGGCAGCCCTCGTCTTCTTCTGTGCTGAAGCGGTAGTCGTGACCTTTGGCTTCGAGCCAGTCATGCTGCTTAGGAAGATAATGCGAGGTGCTTCTTGACTTGAAGGTGCAGGTTGGGCAGTAGAGAGCTTCTTCTTCTTTGTAGCCATCCTGGGGTCAATGCCAGGACGGCCAAGAGACTTGCGCTTCTCAGCCTCATTGTAGGCAAGCACACACTTGTCAGCCAAACTCTTCATACGCTCGCGAGAGCCTTGGGCTTCTTGGCGGTTCTTGAGAAAGGCTTCTTTAAGCTCATGCAGCATGACCTTGAAGTTTCTGACATCTTGCACGCTGAGCTTCGCCACATGCTTCTTGAACTGAGCCTTCTCATAAGAATTTTGTTTTTTAGCTCAACGATGCGCTGAGCGAGAGCTAGCTCAGAAGCAATGGCGCCACTAAAGGAGACGCTGAGGCCAATGGGAAGCTGCAGATCTTCAAAGCCGAGATTTGTGTGTCAAACCACTCATCATTGAAGTTATGGATGATTGCCACATCGAAGAGAGCTAGGTTGTTGAAGATCTCTGCTTCTTCCTTGCTCTTGATCAGTTGCTCAAGGGCATCATCTGCAAGATCTTCATCGCTGGACAGATCAATGGGTTCTTTACGCAGAATGGCAGCAAGAGTCAAGGTTTGATCAGTATGCCTGACGATTTGCTTTTTCTTCTCTGTCTTCTTGGAGATTCGGGATTGATCTTCAGACTGCACACTGTCTTCAGGAGGTGCAGTGGCCAGAGGCTTCGCACGTGAAGCTTTTGGAGCAGCTGATCTTGAAGCTTTTCGCTTCTTTTGCTTTTGCGGCTTTGGAGGAGGAGCTGGGGCTTCATCAGTGTCAGCATCATTATCAGAATGATCCACTTTGGCACCATGGAACAAGATGTAAGTGATGAGGCCATCAAGGTTGGAGAAGGGGCCGATGACATTTGGTTCCGCATCACATGAGCCGTCAGCACGGGGAGCAGAGGGACCAGGGTTGAAGTCTAATCCCAATGACTTCTTGTTTTCCTTGGCCGAAGCCTTTGCGTGCTAGAAGTTGCGCTTGAAGAGAGCATCATCACAACACCAGAGTAATGATGAGGGATCGGCATTCTCAGGCTGAGGTCCTCGGACCATGCAGGGATAGAAACCTTGTGCAATAGCTTCAGCTCTGTTCTTGGGTTGAAGGCCTCGATAGAGAATATCACCCCAAGGACTCTTGATAGCATTCTTCTCTGCATATTCCTTGGTTATGAACTTGTACTTGAACCATTCTTCAGCCCAATAGCATCGAATCCATTGGATTCGTGTCTTGCGCTGATGATAATTCTCTTCAGGATCTGTCTTGTAGAGCTCTGCTAGGTCATCAGGCAGATCTTTTGATGTACCCCCTCGACGCTGTCTGCCACCCTTCCTTACTGATTTCTCTGCAGCCATGAACTTCAAACTGAATGGCTTCAATACGTTCAATGGCTTCAGAGACTTACGCTTGCTGGTCAAGCAGGAGCTGGCTTCAGGAGAATTAATGTGATGCTGTAAGTATTCTGCAAACGAATGCAGACTATGAGAACCAAGGGATTCTCCCATGGACTTGTAACTGTGACAGCATTAGAGATGCGAGGGAAGGGGAAGAGGTCATATGCATTCTTAGAAGGTTTTGAAGATAAATCAGTTTGAAGACATTGACCTCATGATGCGAAGACATTCACTTATATGTTGTGAGTTGGTTCCAGATTTGTATTAATCCGTGAATAAGTACAAGTGAGGAATCAAACTGGATATGAAATTTAAGTGAATAGACTAGGCGGTATGAGATGCAGACAGTATAGATCTAACATTGTGTAGGCGGAAACCACTTTTGGTAAATAGGATAAATCTTGAAGATCAAAAAGGTGGTAAAAATAGAGTTATAATTACCGCACGAAGAACTGCTAGATGAGATGAATAGGAGACCGAGCAGTTCAGTCCACCATGCCCTAACTTGGCGACGGAGGACACCTACAGCGACGATGGAGAGGATGATGTCCGCGGCCGGCGTGAGGACAGCGTCGGAGAAGTCGCGGCAGCTAAGCGCTTCGTCGCCGGTGTCGTCGAGAGCTAGCAGTGGTGCTAGGGTTTTGACGAGGTGGAGAGGTGGAAGAAGGATTTCTTTACCGCAGGGGACAAGTATTTATAAGTAGGTGTGCGGCACAACGCAATTACGCTGGTGCCCCTGGCGGTTCACATCTGAGGGGCACGTGGCAAGCATGCAACATACTAAGAGTTGTCCCACGTTCCCACGCCCGCCAGGCATGTCGGATGGTTGTTCCGGCTTCTCCGGATTTCAACAATAAAGATGAGTTATTTAAAACAGACTTAATGTTTTGTCTCTGTGCCTTCTACTGACTAGGACGCAGAGAAGACATTCGACAGTTTCAATAGAATGCATATGATTTGGACAGATAGAGTTTGAGATTGAAAGCATAGAGATGTTAGGGTCCGATCACATTCACTTAGTTCAAAAGATTCAACTTGAAGACATAGCTATAAGTGAATGCTGTAGAGGACAAAACACTAATATATATATATATATATATATATATCAGAAAGCAATCAAATCATCATAGTGAAGAAAATCATGAAGATAAATTGAAACTGAAGACAAACCAAATGTGAAGTCATTGCAAAAATAACGCCATGAGTGAAACACTTCAAACAGAGAAATTTTGGTGGTGGCGTTACCCACCATATAGGAAGTATTAGACCCAGACACGGTGCACAATTATCGTGGCGCTTCGAAGTCAAATTCCATGTTAATGTATTCACACTCAGAGTGTAAGTCTTCATTGATTGAAGATATACATTACTTTGTGTGTTGCACATCTAAGTCATCAACATGCATAAGTGTTAGGATGTGTGCCTGATCACAGGACATTAGAGGATTCCAAGATATTTAGCTCACACCGTAACTTGCAAAACCTTTTCTCATCCAAGGCCTTTGTGAAGATATCTGCCAGTTGCTCTTCAGTGTTGACATGAATGATGTCGATATCTTTCTTCATGACATGATCTCTGAGAAAGTGATGACGAATTTCAATGTGCTTTGTCTTCGAGTGCTAGACTGGATTGTTGGCTATCTTGATGGCACTTTCGTTGTCGCAGAAGAGAGGTACTTGTTTCAGATTGATGCCATAGTCCTTGAGAGTTTGCTTCATCCAGAGAAGCTGAGCACAACAAGATCCAGCAGCAATGTATTCAGATTCAGCAGTTGAGAGTGATACACAGTTCTGCTTCTTTGAAGACCAACAGACAAGTGATCGACCCAGAAAGTGACATGTGCCTCATGTAGACTTGCGATCCACCTTGTCACCAGCATAATCAGCATACGAGAACCCAACCAAATCAAATTTTGAGCCCTTGGGATACCATAATCCGAGTGTTGGGGTGTAAGCCAAATATTGAAGAATTCGCTTCACAGCTAAGTGATGCGATTCCTTTGGTGCCGCTTGGAATCGAGCACACATGCAAACACTAAGCATAATATCTGGCCTAGATGCACATAGATAAAGTAAAGAACCAATCATGGAGCGGTATACCTTTTGATCGAACTCTTTACCATTGTCGTCGGGACCAAGATGGTGTTTGGCTGGCATTGGCGTCGTGTAACCTTTGCATTCTTCCATTCGAAACTTCTTCAGACAATCTTTGAGGTATTTTTCTTGAGATATGAAGATGCCATTCCTTTGCTGACGAATTTGAAGACCAAGGAAGAACTTCAGCTCACCCATCATGGACATCTGATATTGCTCTTGCATCATGTATCCAAACTCATCAGTATACTTCTGGTTGGTGCAGCCGAAGATTATGTCATCCACATATATTTGGCACACAAACAGTTCACCATCATATGTCTTCATGAAGAGTGTGGGATCGAGGGATCCAGGTTTGAAGCCTTTGCTCTTCAGGAAGTCTTTGATCGTATCATACCATGCGCGAGGAGCTTGTTTGAGGCCATACAGTGCTTTGTTTAGCTTGTACACCATATTAGGATGTTTTGGATCTTCAAAGCCAGGTGGTTGAGCGACATATACTTCTTCTTCAATCTTGCCATTGAGAAATGCACTCTTCACATCCATTTGATATAGCAAGATGTTGTGATGGTTAGCGTAGGCTAGCAGTATACGAATAGCTTCAAGCCTAGCCACATGAGCAAATGTTTCATCGAAGTCGATTCCTTCTACTTGAGTATATCCTTGAGACACAAGACGTGCTTTGTTTCTGACGACTTGACCATGCTCATCTTGCTTGTTTCGATATATCCATTTTGTTCCAATAATGTTATGCTTGCGAGGGACAGGTCGCTTGACAAGTTCCCAAACATTGTTCAGCTTGAACTGTTGAAGTTCTTCTTGCATAGCTTGAATCCATTCAGGTTCCATAAAGGCTTCTGCAACTTTCTTGGGTTCTGATATTGACACAAATGAAAAGTGCCCACAGAAGTTTGCTAACTGTGTTGCTCTTGAGCGAGTCAGTGTACCAGGTGCATTGATGCTGTCAATTATCTTCTCAATTTGTACTTCATTTGCAACACAAGGATGAACAGGATGAAGACTTTGCTCTTGCTGATCATTGTCATCATTGGGAGGATTATCTTCGGTCTAAGCATTGTCTTCAGGTTGATTAGGTGCAGAAATGATAAGTTCCTCTTCAGGTTGTGCTTCAGAGGGCATGATTTCACCAGTTCCCATCAGCTTGATAGATTCGCTTGGAGGAGCTTCATCAAGTGTACTTGGCAGGAGTTCTCTTTGTGAACCATTGGTTTCATCAAATCTCACATCCACAGTTTGGACGATCTTGTAGAGATAGAGGTTGAAGACTCTGGAGGAGTGCGAGTCCTTTCCATAGCCAAGCATGAAGCCTTCGTGAGCCTTAGTTGCAAATTTCGACTTGTGATGGGGATCCTTGATCCGGCATCTAGCTCCAAATACTCTGAAGTAGCTTACATTTGGCTTCTTGCCAGTGAGGATCTCATATGATGTTTTGTTCAGAAGCATATGGATGTAAACACGGTTGATGATGTGACATGCTGTATCAATAGCTTCAGGCCAGAACTTTCTAGGTGTCTTGCACTCATCGAGCATTGTTCGAGCCATCTCAATGAGAGTTCTGTTCTTACGCTCAACGATGCCATTTTGCTGAGGTGTGTATGGAGCAGAGAACTCATGAGTGATTCCCATTGTATCCAAATAAAGATCAAGACCGGTGTTCTTGAATTCAGTGCCATTCTCACTTCTGATATGCTTGATCTTCATGCCATAATTGTTCATTGCTCGATTGGCGAAGCGTCTGAAGACATCTTGCACTTCAGTCTTGTAGAGAATTATATGCACCCATTTGTATCTTGAGTAGTCATCAACAATGATGAAGCCATAGAGACAAGCAGTTGTTGTGAGGGTGTAGTAGTGAGTAGGCCCAAATAAGTCCATGTGTAACAGCTCGAAGGGTTGAGATGTTGTCATGATTGTCTTCGAGGGGTGCTTTGCCCTAGTTATCTTTCCAGCTTCGCAGGCACCACACAAATGATTCTTCTTGAACTTGACATCCTCGATGCCTATGACATGCTTCTTCTTGACGAGTGAGTGTAAGTTCCTCATGCCAGCATGCCCCAGCCTTCGATGCCAGAGCCAGCATTCTGAAGCTTTTGTGAGAAGACATACGACAAGCTGTGGACCTGCTGAGAAATCTACCATGTATAGATAATCTTTTTGATACCCTTCAAAGACTAGAGACTTGTCAGATTCCATTAGTACAAGGCAGCAATATTTTCCGAATAGCAAAATCATGTTCAAGTCACAAAGCATTGAGACAGACATTAAGTTGAAACCAAGGGATTCAACAAGCATCACTTTATCCATGTGTTGATCCTTTGAGATTGCAACTCTACCTAGACCCAATACCTTGCTTTTACCAGTGTCAGCAAATGTGATGTGACTCTTGTCGGATGGACGTAAGGTTGAGTCCATGAGAAGACTTCGATCACCAGTCATATGATTTATGCATCCACTGTCCATAATCCATTCTAAAGCTTTTGGTGACATGCCCTACAGTGCAGTTAGGAGGATAGGCTTCACAAAGAGTGTTGTGAAGCATAGGCATTTGACACATACAAGGATTGTCACAGCTTAGATCAAAGTTAGGACACATAGTATGACTGGTAAGCGATTCAGATGTGAAGTATATAGTAAGACATCTTATCATGCGTCCTTAATGTGTTTTAGGTCCCCAGCAATAGCATCGGACGCCATTGATTACAGGCTGGAGACCTTTCTCTGCAAAAGAAAGTTAATTCTTCTTCGCCACCCACATCTTCAGGGGTGGCTTAGAAGCAATGAGTCTAAGTGCAGCATCTGAGAATTTTGGCTTTGGAGCCCTAGCAAATAGCCTTGCAGGAGATGAATGATACTCATATGAATAAGCAGAAAAGTTCTTAGTTCTATGAACATAGCGGTTTGAAGACACACGCTCATATTCATGAGTCTGAGTATGATTTCCCTGCAAAACATTGGTGTTAGGGTGACTCAGGTGAGTCATGTATTTGTATGAAGCCTTTGGGCCATATGAAGCCATAGGTCTGGGGTTTGCCTTCTTCCTTGGTGGTGTCATGACGACATTCACGGGAAGATTCTCAATGTACTGTTTAGGTACCCAGATCTTCTTCATAGGTGGTCCATTCCTGCAGTTAGTACCAATATACCTGGCAAATACTTCACCATTCTGATTCTTGAACAACTTATAGTTTGCATCAAAGGATTCATCAATGATAATAGGATTAGCACAGGTAAAGCCAGATAAAGTGGATGGATCTACTGAAGGTTCCTTTGCAGCAACCCATGTGGTTTTGGGGTACTGCTCAGGCTTCCAGTGCGAGCCATCAACATTCATTTTCCTCTCGAACCCAACACCCTCTTTCCTAGGGTTTCGGTTCAGAATCTGCTTTTTGAGGACATCACAGAGTGTCTGATGTCCCTTCAAACTTTTGTACATCCCTGTTTCAAGCAATGTCTTCAACCTAGCATTTTCATCAGCAATAGTAGTGGTATCCTCCGTAGAGGGGTTAGTTGCCACTTCAGTAGTTGAAGACAATGAAACAGTAGCAGCAGTGGAACATTCAGCAACAGATGTAGCGTTATCACGCTCAATGCATTTTAGACATGGTGGTTCAAATTCTTTCTGTGTAACGCTGATTTGTTGAGCAAGTAATGAATCACGCTCCTTCTGAAGATCTTCATAATCCACTCTTATCTTTTCAAGGTCTAGCTTTCTTTGAAGACATTCAGAAGAAAGCTTCTCATGATCAGACAAGAGAGCATTATGTTGATCTTGAAGGGCGTCAAACTTGGAATGAAGTCTCTGAAGACTCTCAGCCAAAGCTTTTGACCGATCCATTTCTTCACCCAACATATCATCGCTCTTACTAAGCATGTCTTGAACCTTTTCCAAGACTCTTTGTTGTTTAGTGGCAAGGGAAGCAAGCTTGACATAACTGGGGCCAAATTCATCACCTGATTCATCATCGCTAGATTCAGAGAGGTAGCATTCAGTTACCTTATCACCCCTTGCCATGAGGCATGGTGAAGATGATGGCGATTCAGGTGCAAAAGTCATCTCTTTAAGAGACTCCTTGTAGTCCTCAAACCAAGGATCATGACGAGTATGATGACCTTCATAGACCTCATAAAGCCGGTCCCAGATTAGCTTCGCGTGATTGAGGTGCATAACATTCCTGAACTGATTTTGGGACAGATGGGAGCAGATGACATCCTTCGCCGTAAGGTTCAGTAGAGTATACTTGCGAATGTCATCGGCCTCAGCCATCTTGCATAGATCAGTGAGGCCAATCTCAGTGACGGTCCATAGTTCGCTATCCATAGCCATGAGTCGCTTCTTCATCATGGCCTTCCATCGGGGATACTCATGACCGTCAAAAGTGGGGCAAGATATGTTCCTCAATCCTGCAGTCGACATAGCTGAAACTCCAGGTGGTTAAACCGAATCACACAGAACAAGGGAGTACCTTGCTCTGATACCAATTGAAAGTGCTAGTATCGACTAGAGGGGGGTGAATAGGCGATTTTTATGAAAGTCTTCAAAACTTGGAAGTTTCGAAGACAAACGATAGAAATGACCTAGTTGATATGCAGCGGAAGATAAACTACCATAAGCAAACCATAGTCAAGTATGCAATGATGTGAAAGTACAGGACTAATAGCAGCTAAGTAGTAAGGATCAGGATGGAATATAGTATGAAGCCAATCAACAGTAGTAGTCAAGCAATGAAGTCAAACAGATACACAGATAGGCAATGACTTCACGAAGACAAACTTAAGTAAAGGAAGGAAGAGGATAGAACCAGTCACTTGTTGAAGACACAGGATTTGTTGGACCAGTTCCAGTTGCTGTGAAAACTGTACGTCTGGTTAGCGAGGCTGAGATTCAACTCAGAAGACCGCGTCTTCACCTTATTCCCCTTGAGCTAAGGACACACAGTCCTCGCCCAATCACTCTGGTAAGTCTTCAAGGTAGACTTCCAAACCTTCACAGACTTTGTTCACCGGCAATCCACAATGACTCTTGGATGCTTAGAACGCGACGCCTAACCGGCTGGAGGATACACAGTCCTCAAGTGTAATAAGTCTTCAGGTCACACAGACAGAAAGACTTCAGTGATGCCTAACACTCTTTGGCTCTGGGTGTTTGGGCTTGGTGCTCGCAAGGATTTCTCTCTCTCAAAGGCTTCGAGGTGGGTTGCTCTCAAACGACAAAAGCCGTGCACTAACTCTGAGCAGCCACCAATTTATGGTGTAGGGGGTGGGCTATTTATAGCCACTGGGCAACCCGACCTGATACGTCCGAAATGACCCTGGGTCACTAAGGAACTGACACGTGTTCCAACGGTCAGATTTCAAACACACACGGCAACTTTTCTTGGGCTACAAGCAAACCTGACTCATCCATGTAACGCCCCGGATCCGATGCGCCAGGTGTCTGCCAGTTATTCGCCGTCATTGCCATGTCATTTGCTTGCGTGTTGGATTTTATCATGTCATCATGTGCATTGCATTGCATACGTGTTCGTCTCATGCATCCGAGCCTTTTCCCCGTTGTCCGTTTTGCAATCCGGCGCTCCTATGCTCTCCAGCGCTCCCCTTTTCGTCTCCTGTTGTGAGTGGGTATTAAACTTTCTCGGAATGGCCCGAGGTTTGCCAAGCGGCCTTGGTATAGCACCGGTAGACCGCCTGTCAAGTTTCGTGCCATTTGGAGGTCGTTTGGTACTCCAACGGTTAACCGGGTAACCGCAAAAGCCCCTCTCTCTTTGCAGACCAACACCCCTTCCAAAGTGGCCCAAAACCCATCTAACTACCCTCCATGCTCTCGGTCGTTCGATCACGATCGCGTGGCCGAAAACCATGCCTCATTTGGACTCTCCTAGCTCCCTCTACCTATAAATATGTGCATCTCCCCCGAAATCCCGGTCTAACCCTAGCCTTCTTCATCCTCGCGCCGCCGGACACGTCCACCCCGCGCCCGGACATGTCCGCCCGCCGTCCCCGACGAATCCGACGCCGCCATGTCGCCAACCCCGCCACCAGCCGCCGCGCCCCGCCGCCTGGCCTGCGGAGCCCACGGCCGGCCCGCGCCGGGCCG